>NC_044352.1:3239032-3369505 GCF_007364275.1 Archocentrus centrarchus | reverse complement strand
GCTACATCATTAATGTGGTGGAGAACAAGGTTGGTCCCAAAAGGGACCCCAGAGGCACAATTTTAAAGATGGTTTTGGTCTTGACAAGATCTTATCAGTTTTCAGTTGGACACGTCAGCTAGATAGCTGGCGAAACAGTCACAGCATGTGGTGGACAGACCAATGCTGGAATACCCACACAAGAGGATCCTATGATCTA
Source organism: Archocentrus centrarchus (assembly GCF_007364275.1). Lineage (NCBI taxonomy): Eukaryota > Metazoa > Chordata > Actinopteri > Cichliformes > Cichlidae > Archocentrus > Archocentrus centrarchus. The sequence continues at coordinate 3,369,306 of NC_044352.1, read as the reverse complement.
CTGACTCAATGGCTTTGGCAAGGTCAATTGGCATGGTTTGTACTGGGAATCCTGTTCCTGGTTTTAGAGGGTTGCTTGCAGAGCCTGTGTAGCTCAGACGGTAGAGCATCAGACTTTTAATCTGAGGGTCCAGGGTTCAAGGTCCTGTTCAGGCAATGGTACTTTAGTGTAACTAACTGTGTTGTGGTTTCCCTGACGAGCTGTCTCATTGGGGCTCTTCAAGGAATAAAAATCACACCCACATCATAGAGTGTAATAAAAAATGACATATCTGATTGATTCTGTGGACAGACCATGAGTAAAGGAGCTTTTCTGCAGAAGAGGAAAGCCAGTGTGGTTTTGACTTTGTCTGAAGATAATGTGTGTGATGGACACAATATGAATGCCAGCAGATGCCGGGTATTTGTAAGACTGAACATGTTCCAAAGCCGTGTCATTGGCTCTGCTGATCTACACGGGGGTGGAGGCCTCATTTTTTTGACCAAAGATGAGAATTTGGTCTCATTGGTGTTCAGGTGGAAAGGAAGGTTGTTGAAAGGACTACTCTACAGAGGTGAGGCTGAGTTAAGAGTAGCTGCCCAGAATGGATTGAAGAGCCAACTGAATAAGGATGGTTGTCATCAGTATACAGATGAATTTGGGAATGTCCGCAGTTTTTTGCTACATCATTAATGTAGGTGGAGACAAGGTTGGTCCCAAAAGGGACCCCAGAGGCACAACTTTGGAGATGGTTTTTGGTCTTGACAAGATCTTATCAGTTTTCAGCTGTTGGAACAGTCAGCTAGATAGCTGGCGAACCAGTCACAGCATGTGGTGGACAGACCAATGCTGGAATACCCACACAAGAGGATCCTTGATCTACTGATCAATGGCTTTGGCAAGGTCAATTGGCATGGTTTTGTACGGTGAATCCTGTTCCTGGTTTTTAGAGGGTTCTTTGCAGAGCCTGTGTAGCTCAGACGGTAGAGCATCACTTTAATCTGAGGGTCCAGGTTCAAGTCCTGTTCAGGCAATGGTACTTTAGTATAACTAACCTGTGTTGTGGTTTCCCTGACTGAGCTGTCTCATTGGGCTCTTCAAGGAATAAAAATCCACCCACATCATAGAGTGTATAAATAATGACATTCTGATTGATTCTGTGGACAGACCATGAGTAAAGGAGGCTTTTCTGAAGAGGAAAGCCAGTGTGGTTTTGACTTTTGTTGAAGATAATTGTGTGTGATGGACAGATATGAATGCAGCCAGATGCCTGGGTATTTGTAAGACTGAACAGTTCCAAAGCCGTGTCATTGGCTCTGCTGATCTCACGGGGGTGGAGGCCTCATTTTTTGACCAAGATGATGAATTTGGTCTCATTGGTGTTCAGGTGGAAAGGAAGGTGTAAAAGGACTACTCTACAGAGGTGAGGCTGAGTTTAAGATTAGCGTTGCAGAATGGATTGAAGGGCCAACTAAATAAAGGATGTGTCATCAGTATACAGAGAATTGGGAACTGTCAGCAGTTTTTGCTACATCATTAATGTAGGTGGAGAACAAGGTTGGTCCCAAAAGGGACCCCAGAGGCACAACTTTGGAGATGGTTTTTGGTCTTGACAAGATCTTATCAGTTTTCAGCTGTTGGACACAGTCAGCTAGATAGCTGGCGAACCAGTCACAGCATGTGGTGGACAGACCAATGCTGGAATACCCACACAAGAGGACTATATCGAACTGACTCAATGGCTTTGGCAGGTCAATTGGCATGGTTTGTACTGTGAATCCTGTTCCTGGTTTTTAGAGGGTTCTTTGCAGAGCCTGTGTAGCTCAGACGGGTAGAGCATCAGACTTTTAATCTGAGGGTCCAGGGTTCAAGTCCCTGTTGAGGCAATGGTACTTTAGATAACTAACCTGTGTTGTGGTTCCCTGACTGAGCTGTCTCATTGGGGCTCTTCAAGGAATAAAAATCACACCCACTCATAGAGGGTAATAAATAATGACATATCTGATTGATTTCTGTGGACGACCATGAGTAAAGGAGGCTTTTCTGCAGAAGAGGAAAGCCAGTGTGGTTTGACTTTTGTCTGAAGATAATTGTGTGTGATGGACAGATATGAATGCAGCCAGATGCCTGGGTATTTGTAAGACTGAACATGTTCCAAAGCCGTGCATTGGCTCTGCTGATCTCACGGGGGTGGAGGCCTCATTTTTTTGACCAAAGATGATGAATTTGGTGTCATTGGTGTTCAGGTGGAAAGGAAGGTGTAAAGGACTACTCTACAGAGGTGAGGCTGAGTTTAAGATTAGCTGTTGCAGAATGGATTGAAGGGCCAAACTGAATAAGGATGGTGTCATCAGTATACAGATGAATTTGGGAACTGTCGCAGTTTTTGCTACATCATTAATGTAGGTGGAGAACAAGGTTGGTCCCAAAAGGGACCCCAGAGGCACAACTTTGGAGATGGTTTTTGGTCTTGACAAGATCTTATCAGTTTTCAGCTGTTGGACACAGTCAGCTAGATAGCTGGCGAACCAGTCACAGCATGTGGTGGACAGACCAATGCTGGAATACCCACACAAGAGGATCCTATGATCTACTGACTCAATGGCTTTGGCAGGTCAATTGGCATGGTTTGAACTGTGAATCCTGTTCCTGGTTTTTAGAGGGTTCTTTGCAGAGCCTGTGTAGCTCAGACGGTAAGAGCATCAGACTTTTAATCTGAGGTCCAGGGTTCAAGTCCCTGTTCAGGCAATGGTACTTTAGTGTAAACTAACCTGTGTTGTGGTTTCCCTGACTGAGCTGTCTCATTGGGGCTCGTCAAGGAATAAAATCAACCCACATCATAGAGTGTAATAAATAATGACATATCTTGATTGATTCTGTGGACAGACCATGAGTAAAGGAGGCTTTTCTGCAGAAGAGGAAGCCAGTGTGGTTTGACTTTTGTCTGAAGATAATTGTGTGTGATGGACAGATATGAATGCAGCCAGATGCCTGGGTATTTGTAAGACTGAACATGTTCCAAAGCCGTGTCATTGGCTCTGCTGATCTCACGGGGGTGGAGGCCTCTTTTTTGACCAAAGATGATGAATTGGTCTCATTGGTGTTCAGGTGGAAAGGAAGGTTGTGAAAGGACTACTCTACAGAGGTGAGGCTGAGTTAAGAGTAGCTGCAGAATGGATTGAAGGCCAACTGAATATAGGATGGTGTCATCAGTATACAGATGAATTGGGAACTGTCAGCAGTTTTTGCTACATCATTAATGTAGGTGGAGAACAAGGTTGGTCCCAAAAGGACCCCAGAGGCACAACTTTGGAGATGGTTTTTGGTCTTGACAAGATCTTATCAGTTTTCAGCTGTTGGACACAGTCAGCTAGATAGCTGGCGAACAGTCACAGCATGTGGTGGACAGACCAATGCTGGAATACCCACACAAGAGGATCCTATGATCTACTGACTCAATGGCTTTGGCAAGGTCAATTGGCATGGTTTGTACTGTGAATCCTGTTCCTGGTTTTTAGAGGGTTCTTTGCAGAGCCTGTGTAGCTCAGACGGTAGAGCATCAGACTTTTAATCTGAGGGTCCAGGGTTCAAGTCCCTGTTCAGGCAATGGTACTTTAGTAACTAACCTGTGTTGTGGTTTCCCTGACTGAGCTGTCTCATTGGGGCTCTTCAAGGAATAAAAATCACACCCACATCATAGAGTGTAATAAATAATGACATATCTTGATGATTCTGTTGACAGACCATGAGTAAGGAGGCTTTTCTGCAGAAGGAAAGCCAGTGTGGTTTTGACTTTTGTCTGAGATAATTGTGTGTGATGGACAGATATGAATGCAGCCAGATGCCTGGGTATTTGTAAGACTGAACATGTTCCAAAGCCGTGTCATTGGCTCTGCTGATCTCACGGGGTGGTGGGGCCTCATTTTTTTGACCAAAGATGATGAATTTGGTCTCATTGGTGTTCAGGTGGAAGGAAGGTTGTGAAAGGACTACTCTACAGAGGTGAGGCTGAGTTTAAGATAGCTGTCAGAATGGATTGAAGGCCACTGAATATAGGATGGTGTCATCAGTATACAGATGAATTTGGGAACTGTCAGCAGTTTTTGCTACATCATTAATGAGGTGGAGAACAAGGTTGGTCCCAAAAGGGACCCCAGAGGCACAACTTTGGAGATGGTTTTTTGGTCTTGACAAGATCTTATCAGTTTTCAGCTGTTGGACACAGTCAGCTAGATAGCTGGCGAACCTCACAGCATGTTGGACAGACCAATGCTGGAATACCCCACAAGAGGATCCTATGATCTACTGACTCAATGGCTTTGGCAAGGTCAATTGGCATGGTTTGTAACTGTGAATCCTGTTCCTGGTTTTTAGAGGATTCTTTGCAGAGCCTGTGTAGCTCAGACGGTAGAGCATCAGACTTTTAATCTGATGGTCCAGGGTTCAAGTCCCTGTTCAGGCAATGGTACTTTAGTATAACTAACCTGTGTTGTGGTTTTCCCTGACTGAGCTGTCTCATTGGGGCTCTTCAAGGAATAAAAATCACACCCACAATCATAGAGTGTAATAAATAATGACATATCTTGATTGATTCTGTGGACAGACATGAGTAAAGGAGGCTTTTCTGCAGAATAGGAAAGCCAGTGTGGTTTTGACTTTTGTCTGAAGATAATTGTGTGTGATGACAGATATGAATGCAGCCAGATGCCTGGGTATTTGTAAGACTGAACATGTTCCAAAGCCGTGTCATTGGCTCTGCTGATCTCACGGGGGTGGAGGCCTCATTTTTTTGACCAAAGATGATGAATTTGGTCTCATTGTGTTCAGGTGGAAAGGAAGAGTTGTGAAAGGACTACTCTACAGAGGTGAGGCTGAGTTAGTAAGATTAGCTGTTGCAGAATGGATTGAAGGGCCAACTGAATAAAGGATGGTGTCATCAGTATACAGATGAATTTGGGAACTGTCAGCAGTTTTTGCTACATCATTAATGTAGGTGGAGAACAAGGTTGGTCCCAAAAGGGACCCCAGAGGCACAACTTTGGAGATGGTTTTTGGTCTTGACAAGATCTTATCAGTTTCAGCTGTTGGACACAGTCAGCTAGATAGCTGGCGAACCAGTCACAGCATGTGGTGGACAGACCAATGCTGGAATACCCACACAAGAGGATCCTATGATCTACTGACTCAATGGCTTTGGCAAGGTCAATTGGCATGGTTTGTACTGTGAATCCTGTTCCTGGTTTTTAGAGGGCTCTTTGCAGAGCCTGTGTAGCTCAGACGGTAGAGCATCAGACTTTTAATCTGAGGGTCCAGGGTTCAAGTCCCTGTTCAGGCAATGGTACTTTAGTATAACTAACCTGTGTTGTGGTTTCCCTGACCTGAGCTGTCTCATTGGGGCTCTTCAAGGAATAAAAATCACACCACCATCATAGAGTGTAATAAATAATGACATATCTTGATTGATTCTGTGGACAGACCATGAGTAAAGGAGGCTTTTCTGCAGAAGAGGAAAGCCAGTCTGGTTTTTGACTTTTGTCTGAAGATAATTGTGTGTGATGGACAGATATGAATGCAGCCAGATGCCTGGGTATTTGTAAGACTGAAACATGTTCCAAAGCCGTGTCATTGGCTCTGCTGATCTTACGGGGGTGAAGGCCTCATTTTTTTGACCAAAGATGATGAATTTGGTCTCATTGGTGTTCAGGTGGAAAGGAAGGTTGTGAAAGGACTACTCTACAGAGGTGAGGCTGAGTTTAAGATTAGCTGTTGCAGAATGGATTGAAGGGCCAACTGAATAAAGGATGGTGTCATCAGTATACAGATGAATTTGGGAACTGTCAGCAGTTTTTGCTACATCATTAATGTAGGTGGAGAACAAGGTTGGTCCCAAAAGGGACCCCAGAGGCACAACTTTGGAGATGGTTTTTGGTCTTGACAAGATCTTATCAGTTTTCAGCTGTTGGACACAGTCAGCTAGATAGCTGGCGAACCAGTCACAGCATGTGGTGGACAGACCAATGCTGGAATACCCACACAAGAGGATCCTATGATCTACTGACTCAATGGCTTTGGCAAGGTCAATTGGCATGGTTTGTACTGTGAATCCTGTTCCTGGTTTTTAGAGGGTTCTTTGCAGAGCCTGTGTAGCTCAGACGGTAGAGCATCAGACTTTTAATCTGAGGGTCCAGGGTTCAAGTCCCTGTTCAGGCAATGGTACTTTAGTGTAACTAACCTGTGTTGTGGTTTCCCTGACTGAGCTGTCTCATTGGGGCTCTTCAAGGAATAAAAATCACACCCACATCATAGAGTGTAATAAATAATGACATATCTTGATTGATTCTGTGGACAGACCATGAGTAAAGGAGGCTTTTCTGCAGAAGAGGAAAGCCAGTGTGGTTTTGACTTTTGTCTGAAGATAATTGTGTGTGATGGACAGATATGAATGCAGCCAGATGCCTGGGTATTTGTAAGACTGAACATGTTCCAAAGCCGTGTCATTGGCTCTGCTGATCTCACGGGGGTGAAGGCCTCATTTTTTTGACCAAAGATGATGAATTTGGTCTCATTGGTGTTCAGGTGGAAAGGAAGGTTGTGAAAGGACTACTCTACAGAGGTGAGGCTGAGTTTAAGATTAGCTGTTGCAGAATGGATTGAAGGGCCAACTGAATAAAGGATGGTGTCATCAGTATACAGATGAATTTGGGAACTGTCCGCAGTTTTTGCTACATCATTAATGTAGGTGGAGAACAAGGTTGGTCCCAAAAGGGACCCCAGAGGCACAACTTTGGAGATGGTTTTTGGTCTTGACAAGATCTTATCAGTTTTCAGCTGTTGGACACAGTCAGCTAGATAGCTGGCGAACCAGTCACAGCATGTGGTGGACAGACCAATGCTGGAATACCCACACAAGAGGATCCTACGATCGACTGACTCAATGGCTTTGGCAAGGTCAATTGGCATGGTTTGTACTGTGAATCCTGTTCCTGGTTTTAGAGGGTCTTTGCAGAGCCTGTGTAGCTCAGACGGTAGAGCATCAGACTTTTAATCTGAGGGTCCAGGGTTCAAGTCCCTGTTCAGGCAATGGTACTTTAGTATAACTAACCTGTGTTGTGGTTCCCTGACTGAGCTGTCTCATTGGGGCTCTTCAAGGAATAAAAATCACACCCACATCATAGAGTGTAATAAATAATGACATATCTTGATGATTCTGTGGACAGACCATGAGTAAAGGAGGCTTTTCTGCAGAAGAGGAAAGCCAGTCTGGTTTTGACTTTGTCTGAAGATAATTGTGTGTGATGGACAGATATGAATGCAGCCAGATGCCTGGGTATTTGTAAGACTGAACATGTTCCAAAGCCGTGTCATTGGCTCTGCTGATCTCACGGGGATGGAGGCCTCATTTTTTTGACCAAAGATGATGAATTTGGTCTCATTGGTGTTCAGGTGGAAAGGAAGGTTGTGAAAGGACTACTCTACAGAGGTGAGGCTGAGTTTAAGATTAGCTGTTGCAGAATGGATTGAAGGGCCAACTGAATATAAGGATGGTGTCATCTGTATACTGATGAATTTGGGAACTGTCAGCAGTTTTTGCTACATCATTAATGTAGGTGGAGAACAAGGTTGGTCCCAAAAGGGACCCCAGAGGCACAACTTTGGAGATGGTTTTTGGTCTTGACAAGATCTTATCAGTTTTCAGCTGTTGGACACAGTCAGCTAGATAGCTGGCGAACAAGTCACAGCATGTGGTGGACAGACCAATGCTGGAATACCCACACAAGAGGATCCTATGATCTACTGACTCAATGGCTTTGGCAAGGTCAATTGGCATGGTTTGTACTGTGAATCCTGTTCCTGGTTTTTAGAGGGCTCTTTGCAGAGCCTGTGTAGCTCAGACGGTAGAGCATCAGACTTTTAATCTGAGGGTCCAGGGTTCAAGTCCCTGTTCAGGCAATGGTACTTTAGTATAGCTAACCTGTGTTGTGGTTTCCCTGACTGAGCTGTCTCATTGGGGCTCTTCAAGGAATAAAAATCACACCCACATCATAGAGTGTAATAAATAATGACATATCTTGATTGATTCTGTGGACAGACCATGAGTAAAGGAGGCTTTTCTGCAGAACAGGAAAGCCAGTGTGGTTTTGACTTTTGTCTGAAGATAATTGTGTGTGATGGACAGATATGAATGCAGCCAGATGCCTGGGTATTTGTAAGACTGAACATGTTCCAAAGCCGTGTCATTGGCTCTGCTGATCTCACGGGGGTGGAGGCCTCATTTTTTTGACCAAAGATGATGAATTTGGTCTCATTGGTGTTCAGGTGGAAAGGAAGGTTGTGAAAGGACTACTCTACAGAGGTGAGGCTGAGTTGAAGAGTAGCTGCTGCCAGAATGGATTGAAGAGCCAACTGAATAAAGGATGGTGTCATCAGTATACAGATGAATTTGGGAACTGTCAGCAGTTTTTGCTACATCATTAATGTAGGTGGAGAACAAGGTTGGTCCCAAAAGGGACCCCAGAGGCACAACTTTGGAGATGGTTTTTGGTCTTGACAAGATCTTATCAGTTTTCAGCTGTTGGACACAGTCAGCTAGATAGCTGGCGAACAAGTCACAGCATGTGGTGGACAGACCAATGCTGGAATACCCACACAAGAGGATCCTATGATCTACTGACTCAATGGCTTTGGCAAGGTCAATTGGCATGGTTTGTACTGTGAATCCTGTTCCTGGTTTTTAGAGGGTTCTTTGCAGAGCCTGTGTAGCTCAGACGGTAGAGTATCAGACTTTTAATCTGAGGGTCCAGGGTTCAAGTCCCTGTTGAGGCAATGGTACTTTAGTATAACTAACCTGTGTTGTGGTTTCCCTGACTGAGCTGTCTCATTGGGGCTCTTCAAGGAATAAAAATCACACCCACATCATAGAGTGTAATAAATAATGACATATCTTGATTGATTCTGTGGACAGATCATGAGTAAAGGAGGCTTTTCTGCAGAACAGGAAAGCCAGTCTGTTTTTGAATTTTGTCTGAAGATAATTGTGTGTGATGGACAGATATGAATGCAGCCAGATGCCTGGGTATTTGTAAGACTGAACATGTTCCAAAGCCGTGTCATTGGCTCTGCTGATCTCACGGGGGTGGAGGCCTCATTTTTTTGACCAAAGATGATGAATTTGGTCTCATTGGTGTTCAGGTGGAAAGGAAGGTTGTGAAAGGACTACTCTACAGAGGTGAGGCTGAGTTTAAGAGTAGCTGCCGCAGAATGGATTGAAGAGCCAACTGAATAAAGGATGGTGTCATCAGTATACAGATGAATTTGGGAACTGTCAGCAGTTTTTGCTACATCATTAATGTAGGTGGAGAACAAGGTTGGTCCCAAAAGGGACCCCAGAGGCACAACTTTGGAGATGGTTTTTGGTCTTGACAAGATTTTATCAGTTTTCAGCTGTTGGACACAGTCAGCTAGATAGCTGGCGAACCAGTCACAGCATGTGGTGGACAGACCAATGCTGGAATACCCACACAAGAGGATCCTATGATCTACTGACTCAATGGCTTTGGCAAGGTCAATTGGCATGGTTTGTACTGTGAATCCTGTTCCTGGTTTTTAGAGGGTTCTTTGCAGAGCCTGTGTAGCTCAGACGGTAGAGCATCAGACTTTTAATCTGAGGGTCCAGGGTTCAAGTCCCTGTTCAGGCAATGGTACTTTAGTATAACTAACCTGTGTTGTGGTTTCCCTGACTGAGCTGTCTCATTGGGGCTCTTCAAGGAATAAAAATCACACCCACATCATAGAGTGTAATAAATAATGACATATCTTGATTGATTCTGTGGACAGACCATGAGTAAAGGAGGCTTTTCTGCAGAAGAGGAAAGCCAGTCTGGTTTTGACTTTTGTCTGAAGATAATTGTGTGTGATGGACAGATATGAATGCAGCCAGATGCCTGGGTATTTGTAAGACTGAACATGTTCCAAAGCCGTGTCATTGGCTCTGCTGATCTCACGGGGGTGGAGGCCTCATTTTTTTGACCAAAGATGATGAATTTGGTCTCATTGGTGTTCAGGTGGAAAGGAAGGTTGTGAAAGGACTACTCTACAGAGGTGAGGCTGAGTTTAAGATTAGCTGTTGCAGAATGGATTGAAGGGCCAACTGAATAAAGGATGGTGTCATCAGTATACAGATGAATTTGGGAACTCTCAGCAGTTTTTGCTACATCATTAATGTAGGTGGAGAACAAGGTTGGTCCCAAAAGGGACCCCAGAGGCACAACTTTGGAGATGGTTTTTGGTCTTGACAAGATCTTATCAGTTTTCAGCTGTTGGACACAGTCGGCTAGATAGCTGGCGAACCAGTCACAGCATGTGGTGGACAGACCAATGCTGGAATACCCACACAAAAGGATCCTATGATCTACTGACCCAATGGCTTTGGCAAGGTCAATTGGCATGGTTTGTACTGTGAATCCTGTTCCTGGTTTTTAGAGGGTTCTTTGCAGAGCCTGTGTAGCTCAGACGGTAGCGCATCAGACTTTTAATCTGAGGGTCCAGGGTTCAAGTCCCTGTTCAGGCAATGGTACTTTAGTGTAACTAACCTGTGTTGTGGTTTCCCTGACTGAGCTGTCTCATTGGGGCTCTTCAAGGAATAAAAATCACACCCACATCATAGAGTGTAATAAATAATGACATATCTTGATTGATTCTGTGGACAGACCATGAGTAAAGGAGGCTTTTCTGCAGAAGAGGAAAGCCAGTCTGGTTTTGACTTTTGTCTGAAGATAATTGTGTGTGATGGACAGATATGAATGCAGCCAGATGCCTGGGTATTTGTAAGACTGAACATGTTCCAAAGCCGTGTCATTGGCTCTGCTGATCTCACGGGGGTGGAGGCCTCATTTTTTTGACCAAAGATGATGAATTTGGTCTCATTGGTGTTCAGGTGGAAAGGAAGGTTGTGAAAGGACTACTCTACAGAGGTGAGGCTGAGTTTAAGATTAGCTGTGCCAGAATGGATTGAAGAGCCAACTGAATATAGGATGGTGTCATCAGTATACAGATGAATTTGGGAACTGTCCGCAGTTTTTGCTACATCATTAATGTAGGTGGAGAACAAGGTTGGTCCCAAAAGGGACCCCAGAGGCACAACTTTGGAGATGGTTTTTGGTCTTGACAAGATCTTATCAGTTTTCAGCTGTTGGACACAGTCAGCTAGATAGCTGGCGAACAGTCACAGCATGTGGTGGACAGACCAATGCTGGAATACCCACACAAGAGGATCCTATGATCTACTGACTCAATGGCTTTGGCAAGGTCAGTTGGCATGGTTTGTACTGTGAATCCTGTTCCTGGTTTTTAGAGGGTTCTTTGCAGAGCCTGTGTAGCTCAGACGGTAGAGCATCAGACTTTTAATCTGAGGGTCCAGGGTTCAAGTCCCTGTTGAGGCAATGGTACTTTAGTATAACTAACCTGTGTTGTGGTTTCCCTGACTGAGCTGTCTCATTGGGGCTCTTCAAGGAATAAAAATCACACCCACATCATAGAGTGTAATAAATAATGACATATCTTGATTGATTCTGTGGACAGACCATGAGTAAAGGAGGCTTTTCTGCAGAAGAGGAAAGCCAGTCTGGTTTTGACTTTTGTCTGAAGATAATTGTGTGTGATGGACAGATATGAATGCAGCCAGATGCCTGGGTATTTGTAAGACTGAACATGTTCCAAAGCCGTGTCATTGGCTCTGCTGATCTCACGGGGGTGGAGGCCTCATTTTTTTGACCAAAGATGATGAATTTGGTCTCATTGGTGTTCAGGTGGAAAGGAAGGTTGTGAAAGGACTACTCTACAGAGGTGAGGCTGAGTTTAAGATTAGCTGTTGCAGAATGGATTGAAGGGCCAACTGAATAAAGGATGGTGTCATCAGTATACAGATGAATTTGGGAACTGTCAGCAGTTTTTGCTACATCATTAATGTAGGTGGAGAACAAGGTTGGTCCCAAAAGGGACCCCAGAGGCACAACTTTGGAGATGGTTTTTGGTCTTGACAAGATCTTATCAGTTTTCAGCTGTTGGACACAGTCAGCTAGATAGCTGGCGAACCAGTCACAGCATGTGGTGGACAGACCAATGCTGGAATACCCACACAAGAGGATCCTATGATCTACTGACTCAATGGCTTTGGCAAGGTCAATTGGCATGGTTTGTACTGTGAATCCTGTTCCTGGTTTTTAGAGGGTTCTTTGCAGAGCCTGTGTAGCTCAGACGGTAGAGCATCTGACTTTTAATCTGAGGGTCCAGGGTTCAAGTCCCTGTTCAGGCAATGGTACTTTAGTATAACTAACCTGTGTTGTGGTTTCCCTGACTGAGCTGTCTCATTGGGGCTCTTCAAGGAATAAAAATCACACCCACATCATAGAGTGTAATAAATAATGACATATCTTGATTGATTCTGTGGACAGACCATGAGTAAAGGAGGCTTTTCTGCGGAAGATGAAAGCCAGTGTGGTTTTGACTTTTGTCTGAAGATAATTGTGTGTGATGGACAAATATGAATGCAGCCAGATGCCTGGGTATTTGTAAGACTGAACATGTTCCAAAGCCGTGTCATTGGCTCTGCTGATCTCACGGGGGTGGAGGCCTCATTTTTTTGACCAAAGATGATGAATTTGGTCTCATTGGTGTTCAGGTGGAAAGGAAGGTTGTGAAAGGACTACTCTACAGAGGTGAGGCTGAGTTTAAGATTAGCTGTTGCAGAATGGATTGAAGGGCCAACTGAATAAAGGATGGTGTCATCAGTATACAGATGAATTTGGGAACTGTCAGCAGTTTTTGCTACATCATTAATGTAGGTGGAGAACAAGGTTGGTCCCAAAAGGGACCCCAGAGGCACAACTTTGGAGATGGTTTTTGGTCTTGACAAGATCTTATCAGTTTTCAGCTGTTGGACACAGTCAGCTAGATAGCTGGCGAACAAGTCACAGCATGTGGTGGACAGACCAATGCTGGAATACCCACACAAGAGGATCCTATGATCGACTGACTCAATGGCTTTGGCAAGGTCAATTGGCATGGTTTGTACTGTGAATCCTGTTCCTGGTTTTTAGAGGGCTCTTTGCAGAGCCTGTGTAGCTCAGACGGTAGAGCATCAGACTTTTAATCTGATGGTCCAGGGTTCAAGTCCCTGTTCAGGCAATGGTACTTTAGTATAACTAACCTGTGTTGTGGTTTCCCTGACTGAGCTGTCTCATTGGGGCTCTTCAAGGAATAAAAATCACACCCACATCATAGAGTGTAATAAATAATGACATATCTTGATTGATTCTGTGGACAGACCATGAGTAAAGGAGGCTTTTCTGCAGAATAGGAAAGCCAGTCTGGTTTTGACTTTTGTCTGAAGATAATTGTGTGTGATGGACAGATATGAATGCAGCCAGATGCCTGGGTATTTGTAAGACTGAAAATGTTCCAAAGCCGTGTCATTGGCTCTGCTGATCTCACGGGGGTGGAGGCCTCATTTTTTTGACCAAAGATGATGAATTTGGTCTCATTGGTGTTCAGGTGGAAAGGAAGGTTGTGAAAGGACTACTCTACAGAGGTGAGGCTGAGTTTAAGATTAGCTGTTGCAGAATGGATTGAAGGGCCAACTGAATAAAGGATGGTGTCATCAGTATACAGATGAATTTGGGAACTGTCCGCAGTTTTTGCTACATCATTAATGTAGGTGGAGAACAAGGTTGGTCCCAAAAGGGACCCCAGAGGCACAACTTTGGAGATGGTTTTTGGTCTTGAAAAGATCTTATCAGTTTTCAGCTGTTGGACACAGTCAGCTAGATAGCTGGCGAACCAGTCACAGCATGTGGTGGACAGACCAATGCTGGAATACCCACACAAGAGGATCCTATGATCTACTGACTCAATGGCTTTGGCAAGGTCAATTGGCATGGTTTGTACTGTGAATCCTGTTCCTGGTTTTTAGAGGGTTCTTTGCAGAGCCTGTGTAGCTCAGACGGTAGAGCATCAGACTTTTAATCTGAGGGTCCAGGGTTCAAGTCCCTGTTCAGGCAATGGTACTTTAGTATAACTAACCTGTGTTGTGGTTTCCCTGACTGAGCTGTCTCATTGGGGCTCTTCAAGGAATAAAAATCACACCCACATCATAGAGTGTAATAAATAATGACATATCTTGATTGATTCTGTGGACAGACCATGAGTAAAGGAGGCTTTTCTGCAGAAGAGGAAAGCCAGTCTGGTTTTGACTTTTGTCTGAAGATAATTGTGTGTGATGGACAGATATGAATGCAGCCAGATGCCTGGGTATTTGTAAGACTGAAAATGTTCCAAAGCCGTGTCATTGGCTCTGCTGATCTCACGGGGGTGGAGGCCTCATTTTTTTGACCAAAGATGATGAATTTGGTCTCATTGGTGTTCAGGTGGAAAGGAAGGTTGTGAAAGGACTACTCTACAGAGGTGAGGCTGAGTTTAAGATTAGCTGTTGCAGAATGGATTGAAGGGCCAACTGAATAAAGGATGGTGTCATCAGTATACAGATGAATTTGGGAACTGTCAGCAGTTTTTGCTACATCATTAATGTAGGTGGAGAACAAGGTTGGTCCCAAAAGGGACCCCAGAGGCACAACTTTGGAGATGGTTTTTGGTCTTGACAAGATCTTATCAGTTTTCAGCTGTTGGACACAGTCAGCTAGATAGCTGGCGAACCAGTCACAGCATGTGGTGGACAGACCAATGCTGGAATACCCACACAAGAGGATCCTATGATCTACTGACTCAATGGCTTTGGCAAGGTCAGTTGGCATGGTTTGTACTGTGAATCCTGTTCCTGGTTTTTAGAGGGTTCTTTGCAGAGCCTGTGTAGCTCAGACGGTAGAGCATCAGACTTTTAATCTGAGGGTCCAGGGTTCAAGTCCCTGTTCAGGCAATGGTACTTTAGTATAACTGACCTGTGTTGTGGTTTCCCTGACTGAGCTGTCTCATTGGGGCTCTTCAAGGAATAAAAATCACACCCACATCATAGAGTGTAATAAATAATGATATATCTTGATTGATTCTGTGGACAGACCATGAGTAAAGGAGGCTTTTCTGCAGAAGAGGAAAGCCAGTGTGGTTTTGACTTTTGTCTGAAGATAATTGTGTGTGATGGACAGATATGAATGCAGCCAGATGCCTGGGTATTTGTAAGACTGAACATGTTCCAAAGCCGTGTCATTGGCTCTGCTGATCTCACGGGGGTGGAGGCCTCATTTTTTTGACCAAAGATGATGAATTTGGTCTCATTGGTGTTCAGGTGGAAAGGAAGGTTGTGAAAGGACTACTCTACAGAGGTGAGGCTGAGTTTAAGATTAGCTGTTGCAGAATGGATTGAAGGGCCAACTGAATAAAGGATGGTGTCATCAGTATACAGATGAATTTGGGAACTGTCTGCAGTTTTTGCTACATCATTAATGTAGGTGGAGAACAAGGTTGGTCCCAAAAGGGACCCCAGAGGCACAACTTTGGAGATGGTTTTTGGTCTTGACAAGATCTTATCAGTTTTCAGCTGTTCGACACAGTCGGCTAGATAGCTGGCGAACCAGTCACAGCATGTGGTGGACAGACCAATGCTGGAATACCCACACATGAGGATCCTATGATCTACTGACTCAATGGCTTTGGCAAGGTCAATTGGCATGGTTTGTACTGTGAATCCTGTTCCTGGTTTTTAGAGGGTTCTTTGCAGAGCCTGTGTAGCTCAGACGGTAGAGCATCAGACTTTTAATCTGAGGGTCTAGGGTTCAAGTCCCTGTTCAGGCAGTGGTACTTTAGTGTAACTAACCTGTGTTGTGGTTTCCCTGACTGAGCTGTCTCATTGGGGCTCTTCAAGGAATAAAAATCACACCCACATCATAGCGTGTAATAAATAATGACATATCTTGATTGATTCTGTGGACAGACCATGAGTAAAGGAGGCTTTTCTGCAGAAGAGGAAAGCCAGTGTGGTTTTGACTTTTGTCTGAAGATAATTGTGTGTGATGGACAGATATGAATGCAGCCAGATGCCTGGGTATTTGTAAGACTGAACATGTTCCAAAGCCGTGTCATTGGCTCTGCTGATCTCACGGGGGTGGAGGCCTCATTTTTTTGACCAAAGATGATGAATTTGGTCTCATTGGTGTTCAGGTGGAAAGGAAGGTTGTGAAAGGACTACTCTACAGAGGTGAGGCTGAGTTTAAGATTAGCTGTTGCAGAATGGATTGAAGGGCCAACTGAATATAGGATGGTGTCATCAGTATACAGATGAATTTGGGAACTGTCCGCAGTTTTTGCTACATCATTGATGTAGGTGGAGAACAAGTTTGGTCCCAAAGGGACCCCAGAGGCACAACTTTGGAGATGGTTTTTGGTCTTGACAAGATCTTATCAGTTTTCAGCTGTTGGACACAGTCAGCTACATAGCTGGCGAATAAGTCACAGCATGTGGTGGACAGACCAATGCTGGAACACCCACACAAGAGGATCCTATGATCGACTGACTCAATGGCTTTGGCAAGGTCAATTGGCATGGTTTGTACTGTGAATCCTGTTCCTGGTTTTTAGAGGGCTCTTTGCAGAGCCTGTGTAGCTCAGACGGTAGAGCATCAGACTTTTAATCTGAGGGTCCAGGGTTCAAGTCCCTGTTCAGGCAATGGTACTTTAGTATAACTAACCTGTGTTGTGGTTTCCCTGACTGAGCTGTCTGATTGGGGCTCTTCAAGGAATAAAAATCACACCCACATCATAGAGTGTAATAAATAATGACATATCTTGATTGATTCTGTGGACAGACCATGAGTAAAGGAGGCTTTTCTGCAGAAGAGGAAAGCCAGTCTGGTTTTGACTTTTGTCTGAAGATAATTGTGTGTGATGGACAGATATGAATGCAGCCAGATGCCTGGGTATTTGTAAGACTGAACATGTTCCAAAGCCGTGTCATTGGCTCTGCTGATCTCACGGGGTGGAGGCCTCATTTTTTTGACCAAAGATGATGAATTTGGTCTCATTGGTGTTCAGGTGGAAAGGAAGGTTGTGAAAGGACTACTCTACAGAGGTGAGGCTGAGTTTAAGATTAGCTGTTGCAGAATGGATTGAAGGGCCAACTGAATAAAGGATGGTGTCATCAGTATACAGATGAATTTGGGAACTGTCAGCAGTTTTTGCTACATCATTAATGTAGGTGGAGAACAAGGTTGGTCCCAAAAGGGACCCCAGAGGCACAACTTTGGAGATGGTTTTTGGTCTTGACAAGATCTTATCAGTTTTCAGCTGTTGGACACAGTCAGCTAGATAGCTGGCGAACAAGTCACAGCATGTGGTGGACAGACCAATGCTGGAATACCCACACAAGAGGATCCTATGATCTACTGACTCAATGGCTTTGGCAAGGTCAATTGGCATGGTTTGTACTGTGAATCCTGTTCCTGGTTTTTAGAGGGTTCTTTGCAGAGCCTGTGTAGCTCAGACGGTAGAGCATCAGACTTTTAATCTGAGGGTCCAGGGTTCAAGTCCCTGTTGAGGCAATGGTCCTTTAGTCTAAGCCTGACTTAGCAATGAAGCTCTTCAGTAAGTATCCCTATCAAGTCTAGATAATGGAGTACCTACTGAGGCTTACCTTTCAGCAGGAGCTGTTTGCAGACCATGAATTTCATAGATGTGTATTAGGTTTAGTCAATTTAGTCTACTGTGTGTCTCATCTTCAGTTATGACTCCAACATGGACGATAGCAGGGACAACAAGAAGAACCGTTTCTCCAACACCATGGCCTTCATGGAGGAGTATCTCAACAACGTCCTGCATGATGACGTGCCGTTCCACAACGAGGAAAAAAACAAGCTTACATACGAGGTCTGCTTCTACTCCCTCAGTTTACAGCTTTATTTGTACTTCCCACATTCCTCTGATCACGTCTTCGGTTTCCCTTCTTCTTTCAGGTGGTAAGTTTGGCCAGACATTTGATCTACTTCGGCTTTTACAGTTTTTTTGAGCTACTCAGACTCACCAGGACCCTGCTGGGCATCATCGACTGCAGACCCAATCCAGGACAGGCCGGTCTCCTATTCCATGATGATGCATCAGGTGATGAACAATACTGTAAAAAAGATCTGTGACAAAGATATGTAACTGCTTAAGAACTGATTTTGACATCAGAAAAAAGATGCAAGACAAATTTAGATGATCTCACCAACACTGCTTTGGAAGCACCTGTTTTGGTCCATTAGCACTTTTTCACGTAAGCATGTGAGTCACTGAGTCACATGGCTGAGTCAACAGTGGAAGGAATAAAATGAATTGATGTGACGACTGAGTGGACACACACCACAAGTTCGATGAATGTCTCTTTGATAACCTATCTAAATTCATCCATTTTGTCAAAGGTCACAGTAAAGAGTTTCGGATGAATGAATGGCCATTCCTGACAAATCCAGTTTTTCTCTCTCTTTGTGTGGTACATTCTGGTCTTTTTTCTGTTTCTAGTGTTTTTTATCAGATTTTTTTGGCTGTTTTGAGTTATTACTGTAGCTTTATCCCTGTTTCAAGTTGTTTCTCATTTTCCTTTTGTTCAGTGTTTCTTTTCAGTCATTTTCACCTTTTGTTTTCATTTTGTGTTGCTTTCCACTTGTTTTGTGTTTTGAGTCCACTTTGTCACTTTTTGATTAATATTGTTTGTTTTTTTTTAATGTCATTTTCTGTGCTGTTTTCTTAATTTTGTGGTTCACTGTGTGTTTCTCGGTCATCATATGCTGAACTATCCAGCAACAGTCTCAGATTCTTTCCCAGAGGCCTCGTGACACTGGATCTCCTGTCTCAGACAGCCCATTCAGTAATCATCACATGGATGTGTGACTGTTATTGAAATTATTTCCCATATTGTCAGGTTAATTAGGCTGACATAGCTTTTTTCTCCTTGCCATGAAGGGAAGAATGTAAAGCGCTCCCTACATGGGATGGGTCAGATGATGTCGACCATGGTGCTCAACAGGAAACAATCCATATTTGGAGGTGGAGTTTCCAGAGGGGCAGGGCTGGGGGCGGGACTTGTGCTTGATGGACAAAGAGGCAGTAAAGATAGTCTTGACAACATGGACCTGACAGTGATGGATACCAAGCTGAAGATACTGGAGATATTACAGGTATTATAAAATAACTTTACACTCCCTGGTTACTTTCACCAGTAGAATGCAAAACAATATCCAAAATGAAATTTATTAAATAATTTATTTAATAATTATTAGACAACATCACAGAAACAGTTTAAACTGTCTCCTACCCAACCGGTCTCAGCAGATGACCCCCCCTCCCTGAGCCTGGTTCTGCTGGAGGTTTCTTCCTGTTAAAAGGGAGTTTTTCCTTCCCACTGTCACCAAGTGCTGCTCATAGGGGTCGTTTAGACTGTCTGGTTTCTCTCTAATTATTGTACGGATTTTGTTACAATATAAAGCACCTTGAGGTGACTGTTGTGATTTGGTGCTATATAGATAAAATTGAATTGAATTGAAAACCACCAGCAAAGCAGCCTGCTCACAAAATGCATTGTTCATGTAAGCAAAAGGTTGCGAGATTGACCCTAGAGCCTTTGCATAGTATAATTTAAGATTATGAAATCCAACGTTATGATTTTAATCAGATGTTGCGATTTTAATCTAAAATGTGTTATCTGATTGTAAGCTCCACTTTCTTTTTCATCAGTTCATCCTGAATGTCCGTCTGGACTACCGCCTCTCCTTCCTGCTGTCGGTCTTCAAAAAGGAGTTTGTGGACGTTTATCCCATGGCTGACGCTGATGCTACCACTAATATGGAGCATGCAGGTAAACACTTTCAGACAGAGGGTGAACCGAGAGGCTGCACCAAGCCTCAGTATAGGATATATAAAGGTTATCATTTTTGACCCTTGATTAATGCAAAGCTGCTTTAGCAGGAGTCAGAAATAAAGATGTGGAGCTTGAAAGGGGCATGGCAGGTCCCATTTAAATATATGTTAATCTTTCACAATACATTTATGTCATAAATTTACAAGGAAATTTTATTTGCATTTTTTCAGATAATCTTTTCTGTGATTTTAGAAATAGATTTGTGTATGGTTTGCCTTAACACCCACCCTGCAGTTTTTTGTTAAGGTGCTTGTTGTTATACTTGTCTCCCAATGCTCACAGATGTCCCGGTTAACATGGACATGACAGGTAGAACCTAGATAAACTCATATTCAAGGCAAAGCAGAACCTAAAGAGAGTACATCCCACATTTCCCCCCCAGATTCCATTCCATATTTATTATTATTCTGTGCACAAGTCTTGGACCATCCCTCATTTCTTTATAGTTCAGTGCTTGACTTTCCTGTCATTTTTAAAGTGGTCCTGTGCAATAAGGCTTCAGGCTTTCTGAAGGTCCTTCCAAGTTATTCGTTGGACATTGGCTGTTTTTCCACTCATTTTCAGTCCAGTCCTTGTATGTCTGTGTAGGTTATCACTCATCCAGGTCATAATAGTCTCTGGAGCTTGAAAAAAGATGACTGGACTTCTCTAAGTTTCTTGAAAATCTTTAACCTCTCATCAAAAACACTACTTGAGTTCTAAGCCAAATGGTGGCAGGTCCCAGGTATTTAAACTGCAGTGGGGGGGGGTGGTTGTTGACTAGAGACCCACTATTGTTCATATGCAAATTCATATGCGCCAGGGTGTGAAAAAAAGTGTGGGTCATTACAATCAGTGGTTTCGGGAGGTTTCCAGGTGTGAGACTTTGCCTCACACCTGGAAAGGGAGCTCAGGACTGGATTATAGATGGGGGGACAACTGGTGTCGTAACCCACCACCTCTGTTCAGCGATGCTTGTTCATGGTGGACATAGATGGCTTCTTTCACTCCTCTTTCAAGCTATTTTTCTTCCTGGTCCAAAATGTGAAGGTTGCCATCCTCGAAGAGGACCCATCATATCTTATCTCAGAGACCTCATAGTCCCGTATCACCCCAACAGAGCACTTCGCTCTCAGACTGCTGGCTTACTTGTGGTTCCTAGGATACTTAAGAGTAGAATGGGAGGCAGAGCCTTCAGCTTTCAGGCCCCTCTTCTGTGGAACCAGCTCCCAGCTTGGATTCAGGAGACAGACACCCTCTCTATTTTTAAGATTAGGCTTAAAACTCTCCTTTTTGATAAAGCTTATAATTAGGGCTGGATCAGGTGACCCTGCCTCTTAGTTATGCTGCAACCGGCCTAGGCTGCTCTGTATTCAATCATTAGTTATTATTAATCTCTGGATCTCTTCCACAGTGTGTCTTTTGTCCTGTCTCTCTCCCCTCGGCCCCAACCGGTCACAGCATTTGGCTGAATGGTCAATAGTAACGAATGTTGCATGAGTCCACTGTCAGAGGCCATGAGAAGATCATTTGTAACCTTCACTAATGCTGTTTCTGTACTGTGATGAATTCTGAATCCTGACTGAAGCTCTTCAAATAAACCGTTCCTCTGCAGATGATCAGTTAGCTGTTTTACAACTACTCTTTCAAGGATCTTTGAGAGAAAAGGAAGGTTGGAGATTGGCCTATAATTAGTTAATTAGGTGAGTCAGTAGTGGTTTAATTACTGCCACCTTAAAGGCCTGTGGTACATAGCCAACTAATAAAGACAGATTGGATAATGGACTTCACAGCAAAATATCAAGAAATGAGGGGTGATTCAAGACTTTCCCACAGTAATGTATACCATTTCACCCACTGCACCCTGTCACCATGAATAAGCACCAATTTACTTCAGTTCTGTTGTTTTTAATGTCTACCTTTTTGGCCCTCCTCAGCCACCATCAACCTGCAGTTCATTGGTGAGCAGGCAGAGGCCATGTTTGGAGTTGGGTATGTAATGTTGGACATGCACTTGTGTGTAGGTTTTATTAATATAACACACACTGATCTTAGGTACTTTGTGTGTTTGTGCGCAGTAAAGGGAACAGTATCCTGGAGGTGGATGATGAAGGTGGCCGTATGTTCCTGCGGGTGCTGATCCACCTCACAATGCATGACTACGCTCCTCTGGTGTCTGCAGCCCTGCAGCTGCTTTTCAGACATTTCAGCCAGAGACAGGAAATGCTGCACACATTCAAACAGGTACACACATACACACAAAGACTAAAATGAACATTAAATAAAAGTCTGATCCCCTTTTTTTCAGAAGTCATTTTAATCTGCCAACAAACTAAAGCATTTTCCATCTCTCGCTTATTAGCAGCGCACAGTAATTTTTAATGTTTAAATGCATCCAGTGTAAAGTTTCAGAGCTCTGATATGCAGTCATTGTGGTAGATTATGCTAGATCAAGAGATTAATGATTTTCTGCAGCACTGATTTATTTCTCAGTGTTGACTGGAGTTGGTGGCACTCATAGGAATCATTTTGTACTGAAGAAGAGTCAACTAATGTGTGAATGCCCCTTTAGATATGACCATGCACAGAGCCTGAAGCAGAAAGCCCAGTTTAACAGAGAAATCTGATATACCTGTTTTAGTTGTTTTAGTTTTGTTTTTTTTTTCAGTTCAGCTAATGCAAAGAAAGCCGGGTTGTGTTGAATGTCCTTCATAGTATAATCCTCAGGTTATGTGTACGGCATAAATCACCTTGATAATCTAGCAAGGTAAAAATAATTCTCAATGATCTGTGTACTGAGCCTGCATAGCTCAGCTGGTAGAGTATCAGACTTTTAATCTGAGGGTCCAGGGTTCAAGTCCTTGTTGAGGCAATGTGCTTGCTTTGATAATTCAATTTAAAATTGAAAACAAGTTAAAGAGTGCTTAAAAAAGCTTATAAGTTCAAAGAGTCATGACAATGCAGTGTAAAGTTCAGTGTCATCAGTGTACAGCTGTAGTTTGACAGGTTTCATGCAAAGGCTAATGTTGTTTTATAAATACCGCAGTCTCTGAAAAATCAATTTTTTATATTTAAAAAAAAAAACTTTCTCAGTAATGGCAGTACATATTTGCTGTAAGTGCTTGCTTTATTCATAGCTGTATCATGCTTACAGTGGTTTTCTCTTTGGGCTTAAGTCTACAAACTGTCAAAATGCATTTGTTAGCCTTTTGTATATTACATCTATTTATCTCTCTAACAGATTAAGCAGAACACTCATGTTAATCCTCCAAGTTACTTTGCGGTGTGGCTGCAGGTCCAGTTGCTGATCTCTGCTCAGGATGTTGAGAACTACAAGTTGATTAAGGCAGATCTGGATCGTCTCAGGACATTGGTGGAGAAATCTGAACTGTGGGTGGAGAAGAAGGGCTCAGGAGGAGGAGAAGGGAAGAAAGACAAGAAGGAAAAAACAGAGGTGAGGACTAACGAGATAACTATCATCACCTTTATCTTCAAAACAGGGAAAAGTTTTTGAGAATGCACTTCAGGATCATAGTGAGAAGTGACCAAGATAAGGTCTCAACATACTTTCAAGAGATTGTGGATTAACCCCCCCCCTGTCAAACTGAAGGTTAAAAATGCACACCAGTTGGCTCTTGGAGAAAAAAGCCAAGGTAGCTCAGCGTGTTAGGCTGCTGTGGACACAGATAGCTGGAAACTTGAGAGCTGATCAGTCATTCCTGTTGCCTGAGATACATGTCTAGCTGGTGCATTTTAATGTAAATTCTCATTGGATGAGTCCACATGGTCACAAAAAACAGGCAGACATCCCATCATGCTCACTGCCTAGTGGACACAGAAAGTCAAATCCAAACCATCCATCCATTCTCTTCCACTTATCCTGTTCAGGGTCACAGGAGGGCTGGAGCCTATCCCAGCTGACTTAGGGCAAAGGTAGGGTACACCTTGAACAGGTTGCCAGCCTGTTGCAGGGCTAACACAGTGAGACAGACAACCACTCACACTCACATTCACACCTATGGGCAATTTAGAGCGACCAATTAACCTAACCCCAGTAACTGCATGTCTTTGGACTGTGGGAGGAAACCCACGCAGACACGGGGAGAACATGTAAAACTCCACACAGTGAGCGAGAGGCCTGGGCCTGGTGGAATCGAGTCCGGCCCTGCTAGATGTCATTCTAGCTGTGAGGCAGTAGTGCCCCGAAGCCAAGCCTTGGGCTCTTGATCTGAAGGTGCAGGGTTCAAGTCCCTGATTAGGTAATGAGCTGAAATAACAGGTGAGCTGAGAAAGTTTGGCAAAATAAGTGACTGATGTGGTAGAAAGTAAAATTTATTATCAAAGAAGTCATTTCTTAAAGAACATAAGTTGTTAATTTTTCTAATTATTTTTAATTCAATTCAATTTTATTTATATAGCTCCAATTCACAACAGTCACCTCAAGGTGCTTTATATTGTAATGTAAAGACCCTAAAATAACCCCCAAATTAGACGATTCCCTGTGAGCAGCATTTGGTGACAGTGGGAATGAAAAATTCCCTTTTAACAGGAAGAAACCTGCAGCAGAACCAGGCTCAGGGAGGGGGGGTCATCTGCTGAGGGGGGAGAGAGACAGAGATTAATAATAATTAATGATTAAATGCAGGTTCCTGCAGGTTAACTAATTGGTGTTAGTCATCTGGCTTCATGGATAGATAAAGCTGGGTATCATCTGCATACCAGTGAAAATTCATGCTATGCCTTCTAATAATACTGCCCGAGGGAAGCATGTTAACTGTAAATAGAATTGGTCCTAGCACAGAACTGTGTGGAACTCCATAATTAACCTTAGTGTGTGAAGAAGACTCTTCACTTACATGAACAAATTGGAGTCTATTAGATAAATATGACTTAAAGTGAAATATCTTATTTAAAAAAAAAGATAACATTTTAATAAATTAATTATTGTAAGTACAGCACTGAACATCTGTCACACATCCACATCTGCAACCGCTTCACTGGACCGGCATCTCTTTCTGATCCACCGTTCACTCTGCTTCGCCTCATTCTGCAGCCCTTCACCTCCTCAGCTCTGCTCCTCAGGCCTGAAACCCGTCCGATTCGGCTGCTCTGCGCCGGATTTCACTCTTTATTTGCTCAGATTAGTTCTCCACCCTCAGCTCAGCTACGCTGCTCTGTTCTCCATGCGTCCCATCACACCCTCCCCTGCTCTTCCCCAGCTCAACATCCCGACCTGTTCAGCATTCCAGCAGTTATTCAGCTTTAATCTAAAAACAGTCCCCTGTTTATCTGTTAGTCATATCCAGCTAGCTCTGGCTCGTGTTATAGCAGCTTTCATATCAAAATGTGTGTAAGCAATATGTGTTGCAAGGCAACAAGGATGCCGAGGTTGTTGTTTTGCATTAATTTCTATGGGGTCAAAATGATGTCCTTGCCAATTCCAGGTATAAGAACTCATCATTTCTAAATTCACTATATGATGAATAAACCAACTTTAGTAAATGTCATAAAATTATGGGGTTTTATTTTAAGGGAGTTATATTATTTTTAAAATGCTGCGGGGTCAAAATGACCCTTCGGCTGTTCTAGTGTTGTACAAGCTTTAGTTTAAGTATTCCCACAAGGAGCTCAAGGAGCTAAGGTCATTTTTCTTGTTTATCTTGTTATTGTGTCCTTTGACTTTAAAGTCTACAGTAGTTAATCAGAATATCAGATACATATATAATAGTAAATATATGTCGAGCAGGAGAGAGAGACAAAAAAAAGTCTTTAATTTACTCTGAGTTTTAAGGTCTGTACACAATTATTGGCTGGAATTGTTAATTACATGTACATTTTTTTTTACTTATTAATCAACAATATAATTACCCACTGAAAAATGCAGTATCATCAACATACAGCTTTAGTCAGACTGAGAGTTCACGAGGAGCTGAAGTCACTGTTATTTTGTAATGTATGTTATTTGTTTTTAAAATTTGAATTCTTTTTCAGAACCAACAGGATCTTCAAATCTAGATCTGTGAATGACTTCATGAACTGTTGTCAATATAACAACTAATTATTAACCACTAACTAACTAGCCAACTAACTAACTTCAGTCACTATTTGTACCTTTGGAAAAAAAATATCATTAAAAATCTAAATACTACTAATACAACTAAAATACTAAAAAAAAAAATATATATATATATTTTGATATTTTGCATCTTGGTTTTTGAACTCACTTCTCATTGGTGTTGGGTTTGCTGGTGTCTCACTTGCATACGTGGTCCTGGGTTCTTATTTTGCATGGCATTTTTGTTGCATGGCATCTCTCTCCCTCTTTTTTCTTGTTGTTTATACTTTGAAATACAGACACAATACTTCTAAAATGTTTTTCCAGAACTAGTTTCTTGTTGTCATGCATGTTATTTATGCTCACACTGCACATAAAAAAACAGCTAGCTAGTCTTCCTGTGTTAAAACATCAGCTTGAGCATAAGAACCAGTTTTATTTTCATGAATTATTAAGTCAAACAACATCAACTCAGGAAGCTATCTTTATTATAAACATTTAAGCACAAAGGAATAGCTTCATCCACACCGAGGTGAGCTCATTCTGATTTAAGTTTGTTAGTTAGGAACTTCACTGCAGATTTATGGGTGCAACAGACGTATCAAGGCTCCAATTCCAAACAGCAACTTTGACACAATGGCAGTAGGGTGTTTCAAACCTTAAGAAACTAGATATGTAGATGTGTTTCTGGACATCACATGTTCAATATTTACTCTGAACTTCCACCAAAACACTGGTTAACAGTTAACAGCCACCTCTTTTTATAGGATTTTTTGTGCCTATTTGGAACATCCAAATTGAAATGCTTTTAACCGAAAAGACTGTGAGGCAAAAATGTTTCTGAGAGTTTGCCTTTGAGCAAAACAAAACCCAGCCCCAACCCAAAAAAGCCAGGCTGCTCGGGAGCTGGTAAACGTTATGAGGATAACAAGCAAATCTGAATATTGATCAGGATCAGAATTGTAGTGTGATGTCCTCAATGAGGACGTAATGAGTGCATAACGTGGTACGGTACCCAGAGAGAACTGCATATGCTGTCTGACCCTCTGCATCCTGCAGGGGGCATCACAGGAGGCAACGCCCAAGAAGCAGCAAGTGAAGGAGGGTAACGAGAACTACCAGAAAGTCAAAGAGGTGAGAGCACCGTTCAACACATGATCACTTTCTCTTTTTTGATTTGTCTCCATCTTCACTGTTGGGTTTCAGCAGCATTCTTTACACAAATCATCTATCAATTAATCAATGTGGGCGCAGCTGTGATGCATCTTTCTGTTGACAAGGTCCTTCACATGGTGCTCTTATCTTTGTCTCTTCAGCAGTGGTGTTTTTTTTACTGCTCAGAATCATTACTTTTAATTATTCTCTCCTAATAGCTGCTCTGGTGAACAACATCTGCATAATATCACAAATGGAAGCAAAGATTAAAATGAAAAGATAGGTTTAAGTCCTTGTTTGGAATAAAATTACATTCAAAATTCAACCAATCAAAACTTTTCTTTTACTCTGATCAGTTTTAGCTTCCAAATGTTCAATTGTTGCCACTATGAGGGCAAATTATTAAAATTATTCAAAACTGTATTTCTTTAATGTTTTGAAAGAGATTAGGTTTTGTACATTTTCTAATCATGACTATTGTCAGTGAATCACACATGCTGTGCACATTGGAATATCATTAGCAGTCAAACTGGTTCATTATTTTTTTAAGTATATTATAATTCCAAAACTATTTCTTGAATCCAATAATTATATTTTTTGTTTCTTCTTATTTTTGGCCCCTACAAAAAAATCACAAAAATATGATGATTCACTTCATTCACTAATTCAGCTCTGTTCCCCCCAAAATATATAAATTATACTGCAATACAAATATTTGATTTTTAGGTAATAATCCTCATTGGTAGACATGAATAGTTTCTTATAATCAGATAGGCTTTCTGTCATTTTTTTCACATTGGACAATTTTTTTTAAGTTATTCATTAATCAATAGATACACTATATTGCCAGAAGTCTTCACTCATCCATCCAGATCACTGAATTCAGGTGTTCCAGTCACTTCCATGTCCACAGGTGTATAAAGCAGCACCTGGGCATGCAGACTGTGTCTGACCTCACAAATGTGCTTCTGGAAGAATGGTCAGAAATTCCCATAAACACTCCTAAACCTGTGGAAAGCCTTCCCAGAAGAGTTGAAGCTGTTACAGCTGCAAAGGGTGGTCCCACATCACATTAGACCCTCTGGATTAAGGATGGATGTTACTCAGGTTCATGTGTGTGAAGGCAGATGAGTAAATACTTTTGCCAACATAGTGTATTTATGTGGCTTAAATAGTATTTGTTTTAAACATCTAAATGTAGACACATGCTTGTATTATACATTATATATTTTCTAAAAAAGCAACAACAGAACGGATCCTTGGGAAACATCATAAGTAATTTTAGGTATATCTTTAAATTAAATGCTGGGAAAACAATGAATAAATAAATAAGTTTCATTCACAAATAAAATTTAGAAAATAAAAACATCTCTTAGGGTATGAGTAAAAAACACTGTGACTTGGTTAATTCTGAAAGTAATGCTGAGTTACTCAAGTTATTTTGTGACCCTACTAATAGTGTTATAAACATATTGTTTAACACTGTATTACATGATCAATATGTGTGAAGAAATCTGAAGGTCTTTCAGAGTTTTTCTGCTTTTTCACTCATTTTCAGTTCACTCCTTAAACCACTTAATACTGACTTATGAATCATTCAAGCATAAGAAAGACACTTAACTCAGTGAACCAACTGAACCAATGCAGTAAAGGCATCCCGGGATAGAAAAACACTCAGTGGAACACTGTCAGTCATGGACTGACCTCTCCAGAGCCTGGACCTCATTATTGAAGCGGTGTGGGATCATCCTGAGAGAGAACAGAACAAAAGGCAGAAACATCCGAAGAAGAGCTGTGAGTGTCCTTCAGGAAGCCTGGAGAACTGTTCCTGAAGCCTCTGAAAGAAATGAGAGAAAGGCGCCTCGTAGAGTGTTGAAGAATAAAGGAGGTCATACCAAATATTGAATTTCAAGCTTGTTAGAATTGCACAAACTGTTTTTGCCTTGTAAACTGTATTTCCATGGATGCTTGCACATATTTCAGCAACTGTTTCCCATTTTCCTGGCAGAATATCAAGAAATGAGGGATGGGCCAAGACTTTTGCACAGTATTGTATGTGACTGTCAGTCATGTGCTTGCGCTGTAATATTTGTTTAACTGCTGAAAATGCCACTCATGATAACTGAAACTAAGACTGAGACTAAAAAACTAAACTGAAACATTTTAACCAATCAAAGCTAAACTTAAAGTGAACTTTGATAACCTGTGAAAACTCTGCTGCCCTCAGTCTGACAAACATCTAACTGCAGACGACCTCCCTGTGCACCGTCTCTCTCCCGTCCTTTGCAGATCCTGGAGAGGTTGCATAAGATGTGCAGCACTGGAGTTTGGAAGAAGCAGCAGAGGCTGCTGAAAAACATGGGCGCTCATAAAGTGATGCTGGACCTGCTGCAGGTCTCCTACGACAAGGTTAGATGGGAAACCACCAAAGTAAAAGCATGTTAGCAGATTCTTGTTTAATTGTTTGTTTAATTTAATCTCCCGGTGCAGAACCTTTTTATCAGTAATTTATTACAATGTTGTTTTCTTCTTTCAGTCTATTTTTCACTCTAAACGATGGGCTAGTTTTAAAAATGTTATATTCAATTAAACAGGTTTAAATATGTGATTTGATTTGATCTCAGCCACATCATATGTGCTGTGGTTGTAGTTAACTTTCACAGTGACTGATTTCTGTGGTTTGATTTGATTTCCTGCAACAATAATATTCAGATATTCAGGGTGTGACCAAAGAACAAAGCACCGACTCTGGTTTGTCTTTTTGTGTGTATCCAGAGTGATGTGAAGATGCAGGAGATCATCAAGTACACTCACCTGTTCCTGCAGAAGTTCTGTATGGGGAACCAGGAGAACCAGGCTCTGCTGCACAAGAACCTCAACCTGTTCCTCAACCCTGGGGTACGCTGCTTTAAACACACATCAGCTGCTTTTTACTTGTGGTGTTAAACAGCCATTCAGTTTTTTATGCAATTTTGCCCCCTACAGGCTTCAGCGTTTATTACAACCACAAAATCCTCATAATTGGAGTCAATTGTCCCGGTGCTGGTTCTAGATTAAAAAGGGAACGTTCGTTCAAATTTGTGCTTTTGCAAAGACAACGGGTTTAACCACAACAGGTTCTAATGTTAATTCCTGTAAAAGTGATATACAATGCTCCAACTATAGAGCAAATATCTGAGCTGGTTTTCAGTCTGCCTCAAATGAGGTTGATTTTTAAGGGTCTTTTTTAGGAACATGTAGAAAAAGTGGGAAAATAGTCTTAATGTCCTGTTAGAATTAGAATTCTTCCCCACCCTCATATGTTTACAATTTTTACACCTGGCTTTAATTAGCCAATCACTGCCTTGTTTATATAACATGTGCTGCACTTCTTATTTCCCAGTCAAATTTTCCAGCTTTCTTCGTGTGTGAGTAACTGATCAATGCGTGCGTGACGTTTCTTGGACTTTTTTCTTTCTCCTTGCTGGATTTGTTTGTGCAGCTGTAATTACCTACTTTATCTCAGCTACAGCTGTGGTCAAAACTAAGCATGAAGCATCTTTAAGTTAAATCTCTAACAGTTTATGGCAGGTGACCTTGAGTGCCCTGAAAGGTGCCCATAAGTAAAATGTATTATTATTTAATTTCTACACAAAAGAAAAAAGTATTTAAAAAGATATTACATTAAAATATGTGTGATATCTTTCCTTTCTCACGGCCTCATGAAGCTAAACAGGCTGAAACCAGAGTCCTTTTTTTTGTATAGTTAGAATATTTTATGCAGGAAAGAATTTATCAGGTTATTTTTGTTTAACCACCTTTCATTTATTTTACTTCAGATGATCAGTCTTTGCTTTACAGAATATTTCTGGGTTTTTTAGCCTGCCGTTGAAATCTCTCTGACAGCTCTAACGGTCGATGCACTTGACTGAAAATCAGCTGTTTTGCAGTTTGATGATGTCACATGGAGTTCTGAAAATTTGTTTTCACTATTTTCGTCAGAATCTGACGTCTCTAAATAAACACCGATGTTTATGTGGCGGACCAAAAACGAAGCCCGTTTTTGATCTTTGAACTTTTTCTCGTCCTCGTCCAGCTCCTGGAGGCGGAGACGGTGCAGCACATCTTCAGTAATAACTACCAGCTGTGCAGCGAGATCTCAGAGAGCGTCCTGCACCACTTCATCCACTGCCTGGCGACTCACGGTCGCCACGTCCAGTACCTCAACTTCCTCCACACCATCATCAAGGCCGAGGGCAAGTACGTCAAGAAGTGTCAGGACATGATCATGACCGAGGTGAGGATGTAACGATCTGCTTCACATCTACCAAAACCTCTCTGTACGTTTTTGTGCCGATGTATTCCAGCTTTCCTTTCGTCTCTGCTTGTAGTTAACGAACGCCGGCGAGGACGTGGTCGTCTTTTACAACGACAAAACCTCCTTTAAAGTCATGCTGGACCTGATGGCGGCGAGTAGGGAGGGCATCAGCGAGAACAGCCCACTCAGGTAAAAAAGGCAGCGATATTAATAATAACCAATGATTAAATGCAGAGTGCGGTATAAACAGAGTAAAAGAGGTGAATTAAAAAGAACCAGAGAAGAAGTTTGTACTGCCTTAATTCTGCTGCTAGAAACAGTAGCTTTCCATGACAAATTTTCAACTTCTGTAGCCAGAAAATCTGAACAGCTGCAAAACAGGAAGGAGGAGTCATGACTTCCTGAAATGGAGCGAGAGTTTATAAATCTTTAATTTTTAGTGTGCATAAGCATTATATTTGAGTGAAAGCATTGTAAAGTGTAAATCAGTTGTTCAAGTTAGCATCAAGTCCTTTTCTTTCTCATCATTAACAGACCGTCATGTTTTTGTGAGGTCTGGATGCTGAAATCATATCTTCCCCTCTGCAGGTATCACATCTCTCTGGTGGAGCTGCTGGCTGCCTGTGCAGAGGGGAAAAACGTGTACACTGAGATCAAATGCACCTCGCTGCTGCCCCTGGAGGACGTGGTCAGAGTGGTGACGCATGACGACTGCATCACTGAGGTACTCCTTCTGTCTGTGCGCAGGTCAAATCATTCAGGTCCAAACTGCTTTGGTTACACCGTAAAGCTAATCTGGCTTCCTGTGCGTCTCCAGGTGAAAATTGCCTATGTGAACTTTGTGAATCACTGCTACGTGGACACAGAGGTGGAGATGAAGGAAATCTACACATCCAACCACATCTGGAAACTGTTTGAGGACTTCACTGTGGACATGGCTCGAGTAAGAATGGCACTGTCCTGTCCGCTTTTCACAAAAATTATATTATAAACGTGAAAATTCTGAGGGAAAAAAACAGCTTAACCACGTGTGAGAGATCAAATCTATTTTACCATGTTTGATAGAAAGGAGGCTCGGGCCAAGGTGGAATCGAACTCAGGCCTAGATGTCATTCAAGCTGTGAGGCAGTAATGCTAACCACTGTTCTGCCTTGCAAACTCCATACAGAGCTCTGTGTGGACTTTGCATGTTCTCCCTGTGCCTGTGTGGGTTTTCTCCGGGTACTCCGGTTTATCATCCAGTTAGTGGGGTTAGGTTCATTGGTCACTCTAAATTGCCCATAGGCATGAATGTCAGTGTGAATGGTTGTCTGTCTTTCTGTGTTAGCCCTGTGACAGGCTGTACCCTGCCTCTCGCCCTATGTCAGCTGGAATAGGCTCCAGCCCCCCCGCAACCCTGAACAGGATAAGCGGAAGAGAATGGATGGATGGATGATAGAAAGGAATACATTTCTGATGCACCGTCATCATCATGAGTGAGAAGCAGCTGTAGATAAAAGTAACAAAATCTCAGTTTTGCAGGTTAAAAAAAGTACATTTATATTTTTTATCTTAGATGGCAGACAATCGGTTCATCTCAAACCAGCTGTTTTAGCTTGTGTTTGTTTAAGAATCCCTCAAATTAGCCAACTTCTGGAAGCCTACCAAAGGGCCACGCCCAGTGCTCATGATGTCCTTCATGGCCTCCTGTGACTTTAGCTGATGACAGAATGATTTTTAAAGTTCTTGAAGTGGTCTTAAGCAATATTTAATATTTAAAGCTTTTGTTTTTTTTTCGTTTTTAAGCCTCGTAACACTGACCTGTGAATCATTTAAGCATTAAAAAGGTGCCTAACTCAAAGGATGAGATAATGTGTCTACACGTTACAGACAACTTTGCAAAGAACCCATTTTAAATGGTTTCTTTAAGCACTTTATTAATTTATTCCAAACACACTGCTAATGCAGTAAAAGCATACTTGGATAAAAAAAACTCACAGTGGAACTCTATCAGTCGTGGATTATTGAAGCAGTGTGGGATCATCGTGACAGAGAATGGAACAAAACACATCCAACATCCCAAGAAGAGCTTTGAATGTCCTTCACAAAGCCTGGAGAACTGTTCCTTAAGACTGCTTAAAGAAATGACAGAAAGCTGACTGAGTTCAGGCTGTGTGTAAAAATAAAGGTGTTCATGTCAGATACTGAGACTCAAACTCTGTTTCTGCCTTATACACTGAGTTTCCATGTATGTCCACAGATGTTTCAGTAAATCACTGCACCTATTTCCCATTTTCCTGACAAAATATAAAGAAATGAGGGGTGGCTCAAGATTTTTGCACAGCAGTGACTAACGGGCCGCCCCCCTGTTCTGTCCTCCTGTGTTTTTCCCTCTGCAGGTCTGTAATAACCGGGAAAAGCGTCTTGCTGATCCGGTCCTGGAAAAATACATCATCGCCGTGGTTTTTGACACCATCAACGCCTTCTTCAGCTCACCTTTCTCTGAGAACAGCACTTCCCTGCAGGTGAAGTATCTGCTGCACTTTGGTGATAAAACTGTTTAAATGTAATCACAGTGAGTTTCATGGCTCCTCTGTCGCTCTCAGACTCATCACACCATCATGACTCAGCTGCTTCAGTCGTCTGTCAGGCTGCTGGACTGTCCGTGGTTGCAGCAGCAGCACAGAGGGCAGGTGGAGGCCTGCATCAAGACGCTCGCTGTGACAGGTAACAAACCCGGCACCACACTGAGCGATTCACAACCTTTTCTCTCACGTTTCCCACTTTTAAAAAAATCCGGAGACCTAATCTTGTGAAGTTTGAACACTAAAAACGTTTTCTCTGTGTCCAGCTAAGAATCGCTCCATCTCTCTGCCTTTGGATCTGGAGGCTCAGATCAACTCCATGCTGTCCAGTTCGGCTTTGAACTCTCTGTCACGCAGCAATCCAAACTATAAATCCTCCTCCCGCAGCATCCGCCCCAGCGCTCCCACCAACCCCTGGGACTACAAGAACATCATAGAGAAGCTGCAGGTACACAAGGCCACACCAGAACAAAAACTTTATTTTACAGTAACTTTATTTAAGCAAGACAGCGGTATAAGCAGTATTGCTTCTTGTTGAAATTTGCCTTCGGCCAAGAGTGTCTTCCTTCTTTATCCTCCTCAGGACATCATAAACACTCTGGAGGAGCGTCTGAAGCCGCTGGTGAATGCTGAGCTCTCCGTGCTGGTGGATGTCCTCCATCAGCCGGAGCTCCTGTTCCCGGAAGGCACTGATGCCCGACAGCGCTGCGAGTCTGGAGGATTCATTTCCAAGTAAGTCATTCGAGTCTAAAGCGTGCTTTGGCACTGACACCTTCACAGAGGGATGATAGGAAATAATACGTCTGTGTGCTGTGCAGGTTGATCCAGCACACCAAGGCACTGATGTCTTCAGAGGAGAAGCTGTGTATCAAAGTCCTGAGGACTCTGCAGGAGATGCTCATCAGGACTCTGGACTTTGATGAAAAGGTCAGTTAGTAGTGCTGAGTGTTTGGGGAGCACAATCAGCCTGTGAATCTAAAATAGATGAAAAATATTCTAACTGTGGGTGGATTAGGAGACGGGTCCTGGAGCAGGACTCTTTGCAGCAGTTTTGCATCTCTGTAATTGTTTGGTATCGTTTCGTGGTTGGGTTCTTTTTTTTGTCCCTCAGTGATGGATTCGATGGTTTTGTGACCATTTCCCATCTCTTTGGGTCTCTTAGTTGTGTCATTTTTTTTCTGTTGATTTGAGTGTCTTTGGACTGGCTGCTGGTAAAACGCTCTCATTTGGGATTTTGTGTGTTTGTGGTCATTTTGTCTCTGGTGGTTTTATGGTCTCTAGTGGTCCTTTGGCAGCTTTTCCATATTTTGCCTGTTTTGGCTTTGGTGTTACTGGAGATAATTTATCTGAAGTTCTAGAGCAGGACCCACACACTCCCCTTCCAGTCAAATGTCTGTAAATGACTTCCTGCCCCATGCACCTGTTTGTTCTTGTTTCTGTGCCCCACCCTCTCTCCCTGTTTCTCTCTCTGCCAGGCCGGGGAGCTGCCACCGATTGTGAGTGAGGCCCTCCCCAAACTGCAGTCCCAAACGGCCTCTTTCTTTGCTTAGTTTAACTGTAACTGGAGACTCAAACGGCTTTCTGTTGATGTGTTTCAGGGGATAGCACTGCGGAAGGTTTTACTGCAGAACTACTTGTTTCCGAACAAGAAGAACAACTCAAAGAATGACCTGGCTGAACTCGGAGCTACAGGTAATTTGGTTCACACTGACACTGTTTAGAACGGGGTCTCCAACTCAAATGACCTGGGGGCCACTGGGGGTCATCTCAGTGGAGGGCCACTGTTTGTGTGTTTTTTGTTTGTTTGTTTTTTGATAGATATATATATGCATATAGATGTATATGTAGATAGATAGTGTAGTGGCAGCATTACTGTCTTTGGAGCAGGAGGTCAGGGGTTCAAATCCCAGAGATACTGGCTTGATTAACAAACAGGTAACCTTCTAGTCAGAACTACACATGAACCAGGGGTTATATGATCATACATTGAAACAACTTGTAGCTCATTCCAACATATGAAGGACTAGAGACTGACAAAGTACTACAAAAATGCTATGGCAAGGGGGAGCCAGGACAACAGGGGGGGAGATTTCATCATCCCCACACTCTGAGATTGGATGTTGTTCTTGGTTAATTTAATTTGTGTATGTTAGTCAGGTGAAGTAGAGTACACCATGAACAAAAAAAAAAAAGACAGGTGGTTTCACGCTGTAGATGCCATCATGTTTGCATTATAGTGCCCCTGGTACCTGATCTAAATTTCAGAGATATCTTGATGGAACCTTTCACCATGCTCATTGCTCATGTCAACTAAACTGGGTGGAAAGAAGTCAAGATTAGAGTGAAGGAAGTGAATCTGCAGCCCATGTTTGAATGATATGAGCATGTTGTCAACTAGTTCTTCATAGTTCGTGGTTGGAGGGCAGCCAACGATTCTTTGTGCTGTCCCACCTGAACAAATGATTCCCGTGCTTTAGTTCAAGGGCTCTGAGCTTAGATGGAAAGTTTTTGTCTCTGATAAGTTCACAGACTTGGGGTCCATCAAAGATCCAGCTTAAAGTGTGGCATCACTTTGGACTGCCCAGAAACACTATTCATCACTGGATGTAGCACTAAAACTCAGTTTTTAATCTACTGACAGTCACTATAAGAAATTGCAAATTTCTGGCATTGTTGATCCTCAATATTGGCAGTTAAACTTTAGTTGACTGAATTTTAATAATCAGCACCCCCCCAAAATCACCCAGATTATTGATAATTCTGTTCAATTTCAAAATTAGAAAATCTTAGCACACTCTACATTTGTGTGAGAAGCGCCAGTACAGCAATACATTAGCTAAATATTGACATGTGCATAACTCAAGAACCTGACGTGCTAGAGAAATTCTGATTATAGATTTGTAATCAGCATACATGAAATGCCTTATATCAGGTATTTTGCTCCAGGTAGCAAAATCATTGTTGACCAGTGTAAGCTGCCACTCATGGATTTCCTGTTTACATACAAAAAGAAAGTGACATCACAGGCAGGTAGAGGAAAACATAAGAAGGCTGCTCACAGTAAGAAGCTTCAAAGCATGTTAAGGTAGAAAGGACAGATTTACTGGAAAGAGAGCAAATGGCTGGATAAATCTCTTAATGTTACTGATCCAGAGTTTTCCAACTAACGTCCTGGAAACTTCTGCTGGATAATTTGCCAGTAATTTGTCTGTAAAAGGAAAAGACATTTTAGGGCCAATAAGAAAAAACAAACAAGCAGTGAAACTGAGATAAATGAAAGTCTTATGGAAAGAAAAAAAATAGTAGGTAGGTAAGTCACCTGTACTTCTGTGTGTCAGGGGCTGAACAGGAGCGGGACTGGGTGGCGGTGGCAGCAATTCAGTGTCGTCTGGACCGGGAAGGAGGAACGAAGCTGTTCACGGATCTGGTGATGAGCACCAAGAATGACAAGATCTTCCAGGAGAGCATCCAGCTGGCCATCTGTCTGCTGGAGGGAGGAAACACTGAGATACAGGTAACAGGATTCATTTCAGGAGGAGGTGGGGTCAGATATGTCTTGTGCTTTTTGCTAATTTAAGCCACTGTGATACAGCTATAAGACCAGGTATGATTGAATTAGTCAGATTTCAGTTTATTGTTTAGTTTTCAGTAGGGATGCGCCGATCCGATATTCAGTATTGGTATCGGTCCGATACTGGCCTAAATTACTGGATCGGATATCGGAAAGAAATAAAAAAATGTAATCCGATACATTAAATAACGTTTCGCTCACATTAGCTGCATTACAGGGCTCAGCCGTCTTCTTCTTCTTGTGGGTTTGCGGTTGACCAAACCAGCTTAGAGCTGCATTACCACCACCTACTGGAATGGAGTGGGTCGCTGCAACGGATTCCCTTTGACACTGAGCGATCATCGCTGACATGTTTTTCCGCCTCCACCGCTCTCTGCCTTGTTTGTGTGTTGTGCTCGCTGTGCTGAGAATCAGCTGTTATTTTTTTCTCTACTTCAGCTCCCGGACATACTGCTAGCGAGCGCAGATATTAGCACTAGTGACCGTCCGGTACCGGAAGGACCCTTTCCCCGTCAAAATATTTTTGATACTTTAATCCCTGATTTGTGACTAAATATAGACCTGCAGTAGAAACGTATTTAGGAGAATGCTTGTAAATATAAAGCATTACAAGATTGCGCTCACGCAGCCCACAATCAGCTGATTTACGTGCAGTCTGTCTGCACAAGCGGAAAGAGGCGGAGCCGGCGCGCTCAGATGGAGCAGAAGGAAATGTTTTTCTAGTGTCCAAAAGAAGCCTTTTCGTCCCTGTAACCTCCATTAAACCTTTACTGGGAAACAGCTGGAGGTCCTTCATCAACCACCTGATCAGTAAGTGAAGAAAAGAGAACTTTGTAGCTGCTCCATCCACCCTGTTTGTTTCACACAGGGAAAAACTGCAGTGCGGAAGTTAAAATATGCAGATGAACTGTTAATATGAAAAAAAGTATTTCTTATCCAGTTACTTGAGTAATCAATATAAATAGAATACACAATTGCTAAAATAATCGATAGTTGCAGCCCTAATGAAATTTGCAACATGCCATAAGCATCACCTTCTCACACAGAAGCAACAGGATTCAGGTGACAGTTATTGTTATAAGTAAGTAAAGATTATTTATATAGCGTTTTTCACAGACAGAAAAGCGCTGTACAATAATTAAAACACAATATCACCCCCCCACCCCAGAAAACACTATGTTAAAAACATAACATTACAATATTAAATGAAAAAGAATAAAAATAAAGTCAGAAACCAGAAAGCCTGGTTAAACAGAAAAGTTTTCAACTATTTTTTAAATGATGCCACAGAGTCAGCTAAATGGAGCTGGAGTGGTAAACAGTTCCAGAGCTTTGGTGCTACTGCCTAAAAAGTTCTGCCCGCCCTGGTCCTTAGTCTTGTATTTGGGACAACTAAAAGACTTTGATTTTGCTGTGTGAGAGACTGTTGACTTCTTCTTTTTTTTTTTAATGTTTTTAAATGCCTGGATCAATTTTAAATATCGGATTTATATCGGTATCGGCCGATATCCAAATGTAAAATATCGGTATCGGACATAAAAAAGTGGTATTGTGCCATCCCTAGTTTTCAGTAATGGGCTCATGATAAAATAAGTTCTTGTCCCAGTTTTGGACTTGGTTTAGACCTGGTTGTTCACTGGGTTTATACGTTTTCAGGCTTGTTTTGGTCCAGTGTTAGACTGGTTCTTATGTTAACACTGTCCACGTATACCATAGAACTCCTTCTACAAACTGATGATGGGCGACAACAAGTCGGAGAAGTTCTTTAAAGTGCTTCACGACAGGATGAAAGAAGCTCAGTCCGACATTAAAGCCACAGTTTCTGTTAATGTTGGAGAGGTGACGCACAAGGCCAACGAGAAGGAGCTGGAGAATGGTGAGTCACCTAAAAATAGGAGTTTTATTAGGTCACACGCGTGGGGTCAGATTACTGTCATTTCAATGGACATCCATCTTTGGAGTTCCTTAGATTTGATTTATTTGAGAATGGCATGTTTATAATAATCGGTTTGACATCACTTGTGAACTTTAATCATTTAGACACTTGATAACATGTTTACTTAAACAACTCAGTATTATGCACCTCTGTGAAGGGGGAAATGACCCAGTTAATGAATTTCAATTTTGAAACATTTGTGATAATATTTTCCTACCTGTAAAGGCAGCGCCACCACTCTGGTACTTTCGGGTACGGGAGGTCACCAAATGTTGGTACCAGGTGCGTCGATTGCTCCAGGCACCTCCACCCTGCCAGCTCAGCCTGCTGCAGAACAGAAGGAGGTGGAGACAGAGATGGGGCCCGCTGTTACCATCATGAAGCCAATCCTGAGGTTCCTACAGCTGCTCTGTGAGAACCACAATCATGACCTACAGGTCAGTTTCTGCTAACTACTGAACAGTCAGGAACTCAGAGTTGGGTCTTTTTTAGAGAATACAAAGTAAAAAGTTCCTATACTACTTAGATCTTAGAGACAAGTTCAAAGTTTTTCTCTCCTCT
The DNA here is from genome assembly GCF_007364275.1 of Archocentrus centrarchus. NCBI lineage: Eukaryota > Metazoa > Chordata > Actinopteri > Cichliformes > Cichlidae > Archocentrus > Archocentrus centrarchus. The sequence goes on along the minus strand of NC_044352.1, from coordinate 3,329,318 downwards.
TTAGTCAGTTCTTTTACCATCTGTTAGAGGCCATTAGAGGAAGTAAAGCTATCAGTTTGTTCCAGCATCTTCTTGATGTGAGCATGTGTACAGAAAATGTGAGGTTGATGGTTTGTGACACTGTGTTTCCAGAACTTCCTGCGTTGCCAGAATAACAAAGCCAACTACAACCTAGTGTGTGAGACTCTTCAGTTCCTAGACATCATGTGTGGTAGCACGACGGGTGGTCTGGGCCTGCTGGGCCTGTACATCAATGAATCAAACGTCCACCTCATCATTCAGACCCTGGAAACACTTACAGAGTACTGCCAGGGACCCTGCCAAGAGAACCAGGTACATGAGCCCACAAGGATGGAAATGATGGTTCCTAGTTTTATTTGGATGTGCAGGTGGTGCACTGGTTAACGCTGCTGCTTCACAGTGAGAAGACTCAGTTTAATCCTGCTGTTGTATGTTCTCACTGTGCCTGCAGGAGTTTCCTTCCTACCACAGTCCAAAGACACACTTGTTAGGTTAACTGGTCATAGCTGGTACCAATACCACTGAAATTCATGATTCTTGATACCAGTTTCAGTACGAACAGATGTGCATTTATACTTTTGAACGTCTTGGATACATTCATTGTTTTGCAGCCACTGTGGACCTTCTTAGGGTGACTACCCACTGAGGAGTGGCCAGTGATCTCCAGTGCCTACTCTGGGTTATCAATAGATCAATATAGCTGCTATCAAGCTGTTAAGCTGTGCTACTAGAATCTGTGGAGGGACAAGACACAAAGCCAGTGGTTGGTAATGGAAGGAGATACTTGCCCAACAGTTAATAAAACTATGAAAAAGTTCCTGGATTTCCAAAGTTCTTTTGACCAGTACTAGTCCTGATTCTGTTACCAGACAAAGAACTACTTCCACTAAACAAAGAATGGTGCCAGCACCAAAAACCAAGTTCATGTCTTAAAATGGGGGCTCAAAAGGCACCAAGGCAGCTCAAGCTCCAGCCCCACAGATGTGGTCCTCTGGTTTTCAATCTTCAAGAGTGTCTTAAAGATGTCCGGGATTTACTACAGGTATAACACAGCAGGCGCCGGGCCTGTTCCAGCACAGACATTTGTTTTCTCTGTGTGTTTCAGACATGTATCGTGACCCATGAGTCCAACGGCATCGACATCATAACAGCTCTGATCCTGAATGACATCAGTCCTCTGTGTCGCTATCAGATGGAGATGGTGCTGCAGCTGAAGGTAACACTGGTTCACCTGTCCATTTACACACACCAGTGCCAAATTTGACAACAAGCACCAGAAATTCTTACAACTTAATTATGTTCAAACACGTAATTTGGAGGGCAGTGTTGATGGTGATAAAACACCAATATTTATCCATACTTATAGTGCAGTTTTGTTTCAAGTTCTTTAAGCCAACATTTCTATGAAGATAATTTAAAGGAAGAGAAATAAAAGTGTGTCCAGAGTAGCTGGCAGATGTTCTAGACACTTTAAATGATCTTAGACTTTGATTATTAAAAGACTGAGCGGTTGAATGCAGACTGTTAATACCATATTTTTTGTCCACAGTCTTTGTATGGGCTTCAGTCCTGTTGTCTGACTGCTGTTTTTCCCCCTGGTTGACAGGACAACGCCTCCAAGCTGCTGCTGGCTCTTATGGAGAGTCGTCACGACAGCGAGAATGCAGAGAGGATTCTGTTAAACCTGCGGCCACGAGAGCTGGTCAGACCCTGAACCACAGAAAGCAGCTGTTAAAGGTCTGATTGAATTGCCAGTAAAAATCCAAGTGTGTGTGTGTGTGCACTCTGACAGATTGAGGTGATAAAGAAGGCCTACAACCAGGAGAGCGAATGTGAAGGGGTGGAGGTGGAGGCTTCTCCTCAGGAGGTGGGACACAACATCTACATCCTGGCTCAGCAGGTGACTAAACACAATTTCCTATTGGCTGCCTTGAAAAACTCATGATATTCTGTGTTGGCTCAGTTGTTGGTTTGGGTCGAAATGAAGTTCTTGTTGTTTGTTTCCAGCTGGCGAGACACAACAAAGTCCTGCACAACCTCCTAAAACCTCCAAAGAACAGTAAAGAGGGTGATGAGGGCATCTCCTCCATGGTAAACATCCATCCATCCAGCCATCCATGTTATGTTGTAATCCCCTAAAACTGGCACCATTCTGCTGTTTGTGTGTCTGCAGCTGAACTTGAACAACCGGCCTCTGTCCCAAATGTTGAAGTCCTCAGCTCCAGCTCCTGTGGTGGAGCAGGACCCGCTGGAGTACTACGAGCAGCTGACCGCACAGATAGAGGTAGTACTACTGCAATACATATCTTTTTTCCCCGGGCGCCCTTTGGCTGCCCCCTGCTCCATGCTGTGCTGTGTGTACTACATACTCCATGTGTGTGATGGGTTAAATGCAGAGAATGAATTTCACTGCATGTAAATGTATGTGACAAATAAAGCTCTTTCTTCTTCTTCTTTATCCAGAGCCATCAACACTAATACACTTTGTGTTTTCATTATCAGATTGACTTTCTGTGTTTATGCCATGTGAAGAAGAATAGCCCATTGAAACTGTACAAAATAACATTTGATCCTTCAGGTAAAAGGTAGTAATGACTGAGCACCGCCACAATGAAAATCATTTAACAAGCAGCTCCATTCTTCTACTGCATAACTGGGTCCTTGTCAGCATTACAGCAATCTAAGCAGAGATGCTCTTCTCGGGGGACGCCAAGACGTCTCCCAGCTAGATAAGAGGCAGAATCTCTCCTGCATGTCCAGGGGTCTCCTCCCAGTTGGACCTCACCGGGAAGATGTTCTTGAGTCATCATTGTGAGATGTGCAAACCACCTCAACTGGCTCCTGTGTGGAGGTGGACTGGCTTTATGCTGAGCCCCTCCTTACTCCATTTCTGAGCTTGAGCCCATTTACCATTTAGAGGAGGCAAATTTCCACTGCATATATCTAAAATCTTATACTTTCAGCCACTACCCACAATCTGTACCCAGGGGTGAGGGTAAGAAAATAAATATAACAGTAAATCAGCGGCTTTACCTAAACTCTTCCTTTTTAATAACTGACCACTAAACATCCATCTGTCAGTATCATGAACACAACCCCATCATACTTAATTCTCTCCACTTGAAGCAGCAACTCATCCCCAACCCAGAGCAGCCATTCCACTCTCTTCTGACTGAGAGGTGCTGATTAGCATCCCTGCCACTGTGCTCTACAAACCACACCAGGGCACACTGGAGGTCACTGCTTAATGAAGCAGGAGAACCACATCATTCATAAAGAGATGCAATCATGAAACTTTGACCTGCACATTTCCTCTAACTGGAAATTCTATCCATTAAAGAATCGACAAAATCATCAATAGCTGTAATATTCTGTGGAAAGAGTCGAGTCCATTCTTGGCATTAGAAGCTTGTATTGCCCCATTTATTTGAAGTAACTCCTTTTGGGAATTTTTACATATTCATCTGCCAGTCCAAGTTTCTGACCATTCTTCCAGCAAAATGACTTCATGTGGAAGTTTTCTGCAAGGTTTTCTTGCCCGTTCTAAATCCTCCCTCAATATTTCAGTGTAATTCGAGCCTGGTTTGACTCCCATAACCACCTTCTTTTTTAAGCCGTTCCTTTGGTGCGTTTGCTTACGTGCATTTTGAATTTAACTAAAAACAAATGCTGTAACAGCATATTCAAGTCCTCCTTAATAAGATGCAGCATTCAGTCACTGAGTGCAAAGCTGCCCAGCCCTTGGGGCAACAAAGAAATCCAACCACAACATTTGCACAAAAAAAAAAAATAGAGGTGGCCACACAAACCTACCTTTTGAAATTAAAATACTCCAAAATTAGAAGTTTTCCCCTCTATGTTCGTTTTTCTCCATTGTTTTTGGAAGCTCCTCCTGGAAAAAACCTCCCATGCAGATCAGATTTGTGCAGTTATTTTGTGACTGTACTTCGACACCAATCTTTGCAGTGTTGGCTGATCCTCAGATGAAATCTTGAGGACCTCTGCTCGTTTTGCATTAAGCAGTCTGCTCTTGGGCCAAGTTTACTGAGAGAGTCAGCCCTACACAACCTGACAATCATTAGAAATTTAAGCCACTTTTTCAATGCAACCGGTCTGTTTTATTTAATTATTAATCATTTGTTTCAGTTTATCAGTTTCATCTTTAGGGACCGCTCTAGCGAGGATCATGTGTTTGCTTTTATCACGTGTGTGTGTATGACATATTTTTTAAACCCCGCCCAGATTGTTCGGGAGGACCGCAGCATGGAGCAGATTGTGTTTCCTGTTCATCCCATCTGTGAGTTCTTGACAGAGGAGTCAAAGGTCAGAGTGTTCAACACCACCGAGCTGGACGAGCAGGGGTCAAAAGTCACGCATTTCTTCGAGCAAACGTCCTTCCTGCACGGAGAAATGGAGTGGCAGAAAAAGCTGAGGAGTGAGTACGATACTCGGGCAGTGTGCATGCTCACTGAGGCACTTGGAATTGTTACTGTTATTCATGTTCCCATGTGAGCTTTCTCTACTTCAAGTCAACGTATCCAGCAGTGTGTTCAGGCTCAGGATGTACGTGCTCTTGCAGGTATGCCGGTGTTGTACTGGTTCTCCAGGAGGATGACTCTGTGGGGAACTGTTTCCTTTAAACTTGCCCTCTTCATCAACCTCATCATCGCTTTCTTCTACCCCTACGACTCCGGAAAAGGTACTACTGGTATATCTGAAAAATACTGCTACTACACAAACACAGTGATTTCATTTTTATCATCATCTGAGGAAAGTGTGGAGGACTGGTTGAGGTGGGGATGCAGCACTGAAAAAGATCCTCCTCTCCTCTGTAGGCGCGATAGATGACTCTCTGTTACTGATGCTGTTCTGGATCCTGACCGGCCTCTCGGTCCTGGGTTTGTTCTCTCAGCGTTACGGCCTCACACCGCTCACCGTCGCTCTGATCATCAGGTCCATCTACCACCTGGGCATTGGCAACACACTCATACTGCTGGGAACACTCAATGTGAGAAAACACTACATCACGACCTGTGTTTTTTCTCTTTTAAATATTTTTATTGCTCATTAATAAGACAAAATTATTTTTTATCCAATTACTTGAATAATTGATGGAATCTCTGATAGAATACTTGATTACTGAAGTAATCAATAGCTGCAGCCCTACTCTAGATTATACTAGTAAAGAAAAAAAAACTTGTTTTAAACTGGCCCCCAAAAACCTCACTTTGTTCTGAGCGGCCAGCTTCTGGAAGCCTGCTGAAGGGCCACACTGTCACAGGTCACAGTGCTTGTGAGCTGTATTTCCTGTACCTTTAAGTGTGTTTACCTCATTTTTGGCCACATATAAATATGAGCATCTGACACTGTAACAGAAAATAAGAAAATTGGGATTTTCTTTGGTGGCACCACCATCAGTCTGATCATCTGCTCCACTGTGTATGTTTTGACTCATTTCCAGCTGATCAATAAAGTGGTGTTTGTGGTGAGTTTTGTTGGGAACAACGGCACATTTATTATGGGATACAAGGCCATGGTGATGGACGTGGAGTTCCTCTACCACCTGGCGTATGTCCTGACCTCAACGCTCGGGCTCTTCGTTCACGAGCTCTTCTACAGCATCCTGGTAAACAGCAGACGCAGCGATCCTCTCAGACGTTTGTCCTGTTTCTGTCAGGAAGGAAAAGCTGAATGTCTGCGTTCCTCTTTGTGCAGCTTTTTGACCTGATCTACAGGGAGGAGACTCTGTTGAACGTGATAAACAGCGTGACGCGTAACGGTCGCTCCATCCTGCTCACGGCGTTGCTTGCTCTCATCCTCGTCTACCTCTTCTCCATTGTGGGCTTCCTCTTCCTGAAGGACGACTTCATAATGGAGATCGACCTGCTGCCACAGATCGCTGCAGGTAAATTCACAGCTGTTAAAATTAACCCACATAGCAACCTTACCTTACCTACGGTATTAATTCATGCTCGTCCCCTCCTCAGGTTCTGAAAATAATGAAGCCTCTCAGGATTTCCTCAAGTCATGCGCTGCAGACGGAGTGGGCTGCAGTGCAGAGACCAACACTGAAGAGGAAGGTAAGAGAAGCAGAGATCACCAGCTGGTTACCGACATTAATTGCAGGTCTTCAACAAGTATTAAAAAAACACCAGTTTTAGTTAACTTCTCTGAAAATTATTCATCCAATTTCTGCCACTTTTTTGAGTCCAACAACTCTGACCACACGAACGCCGTTTTGAACTGTCAATCATGCAGAGCTGCAGATCCAAAAATATCATTTGGAGCTGGTAACGAGCAGAATAGATGCATTCAGTCATCAGTGTTAAAATGAAATATTAAATGTTACTGATGATGGGGTTTCTTTGTGTGTGCGTGTGTGTGTTTCAGAGATGGCCAACTCTGAACGTGCGTGCGACACTCTGTTGATGTGTATCGTTACTGTGTTGAACCACGGACTGAGGAACGGAGGAGGAGTGGGAGACGTCCTCCGCAAACCATCCAAGAATGTAAGAAACGCTTTTTAACCTGAATGCTGCAAAAGGCTCAATCTGTATCTTTGGTCAACCTTTATCTGACTTATTATCAAATAATCTGCCATAGAAACGCGCAGCTTCCTGTTTAAATATGCAGCAACTACAAACTGGACTAGAATATTATAAGGTTATAAATGCCAGCTGCTCTGCAGATTAAGATTTTACATGATCACTTTTATTAGATCATATTGTCTGGTTTGAAACTGATGACTCAAATGCAAGTAATAAACATTCAGAATAATAATGAAGTAGAATAACTTGGAGGACTTTTAAAAGGAGCAAACAAACAAAGTTCCTGCAGAGTAGAAACTAAACACCTTTCCTGGTTCTGTGTGCAGGAGCCGCTGTTTCCTGCTCGAGTCGTGTACGACCTGCTCTTCTACTTCATCGTCATCATCATCGTCCTTAACTTGATCTTCGGTGTCATCATCGACACGTTTGCAGACTTGAGGAGCGAGAAGCAGAAGAAGGAGGAAATTCTGAAGACGACGTGTTTCATTTGCGGTTTGTAGACGTATCTCACAGTGTGGCTGACAAACCAGTCGATTCTTTACAGAACTTTTATCTTACTGACCGCCGATTTCTGCTACTGCAGGTCTCGAGCGAGATAAGTTTGACAACAAGACGGTGTCCTTCGAAGAGCACATCAAACTGGAGCACAATATCTGGAACTACCTCTACTTCATCGTTCTGGTGCGCGAGAAAAACAAGACCGACTACACAGGACCGGAGAGCTACGTAGCTCACATGATCAAGGTGTGAAATCGTAAAAAAGGGACAGAGGCACGGCCGTGATTTCAGCTTCAAACAAACTTCTTCTCCTGCTGTTTCAGAACAACAACCTGGACTGGTTTCCACGCATGCAGGCCATGTCCCTGGTGGTAACAGACAGCGACGGCGAGCAGAACGAGATGAGGCAGTTACAGGACAAACTGGCATCGACCATGAAGGTGGTGACGACTCTGACCGCCCAGCTGACGGAGCTCAAGGAGCAGGTATTTACACACCAGGTGGCAGTCTGACTCTCACACAGTGAAGGCTTACACTCGAATACTGGGGCCGACATCATGCTCACTGTGGACCTGAGTGTGTTCTGATAACAAAGTCGACTTTGATTTGACAAATTACAGCTCGCTAGTTAACCACCCCTCCCTGTCATTGCTGTTGGCTGGTGCTACAGAGATGCAGCCATTTGTCCAACACTGTTGATGTAAATGCATAGATGAATATGATGGCTCACACTAGCTTGGGAAGATTTTTGGCTAGCCATGCAGCATTTCCACTCTATTACTTTACTAGCGTTACACTGCATGATACTGATTAATAATAAAATTAATTCAACCAGCCAGATCAGCTGCAAGAGTTTGGGTGAATTAGCCAATCATATGCACTCAGGACTGTGTTTTACTATGGGATATCAGCCAAGCTAATGGACAAGCCAGATGAACTAGCCAACAGAGTTTGTTTTGATCCCCCAAAACAGAAGAATTGAAGCTATTATAGCTGCAAAAGGTGGGCCGACATCATCGTAAAATGGAACTAGAAGCACTCAGAGAGCGCAAACCTCCGCCAAGGCCATAGGGTCACTGACGCTGTAATACGTGTATCTAAATACTGTGAAATAATCTTTTATCTTCCCAGACAACAATAACCTCCTATCCCGCAATAGTGTGTTACCTCGACTAGATCGCGGCTCCTAACCGTAGTAGGGAGACCTCTGGTTTCTACTTCGCTTGGCTCGTGGCTGGTAACTAACTTGCTCATCCATGTGGGTCAGCTTCAGCAAGTTGAAGGATTTTAGCAGCAGAACTTTTATTCCTTTTTCCACCGCCACCGAACACACTTTTTCCCTCGCGCTCGTCTCCCGCGCTAGCCCGCATACACACACACACACACACACACACACGGGGCAGAGAAAAGTGGGCGGTCTCTCTCAGCCTACAACATACAACCTGTGGCTTGAAATAGATTTCCCATAAGGCTACATTCTTAAAGGGGAAGGCTCTGCCTGTATCCGGCAATAGTGAAGAATCCTTAAAAAAAATTCCTGGATCCAGATCGTGATCCGGATCACTGCCAAAATTTAATCACGTCTTCCTCTTGTCATTTCCAACCACTCCACAAAATTTCAGCGAAATCCGCTCATAACTTTTGGAGTAATCCTGCTGACAAACAGACAGAAAGAAAAACAAACCAACGCGACCGAAAACATAACCTCCTTGGCGGAGGTAATAATAATAAGAACAGGATGTCACATGAGTGTGAAGATGAGTGAAGACTTTTTGGCAATATACTGTAACATAAATGAGGAGCAGGGCTCTAATTACTACAGTGCATAAAAATATACTGAATCACAGCTTGATTGGTGTTTAAGGAGGCTTCGTGTGACAGCACTGACTTACTATGCTCCCCGTGTGTGCGTGCAGATGACGGAGCAGAGGAAGAGGAGGCAGAGGATGGGCTTTGTCGACGTCCAGGGTGGAGGAAGCGCTGCGATGCCTCCCAGCGCCGCAGGAGGAAACCATCAGATCTACAAAACATAAAGACAGACTCTGATCAACACACAGAAAGACTGAATGTTCACTACAAGTTCCACATCTGTAAACCATGCAGCTGGACTGATGGACGCTAAGACAAACACTAGAACGGAGCTGCAGCACATGCAGCTTTCACACAGCTTGGACTTCCTTTGATATGCAGCAATACAGACTTTTTGTTCATAAAAAGCAACTTTTTGTCTTGTGTTGAAATGAAACATCCAACACACACTGATCACTTTCTGAAGCAGCAGATGTTATTGATATTTTGCTGGTTGATCATTCGCTCAGATTAGCGGCTCTTGTTCATCCAGGCTCAGACCACACCACAAATTTAGCCCTAAATTTTCCCGCAGCGGGGCTCTGAAGCATTCTGGTCTCAGTCTTGTTTTCTTCTCTGCTTCGATTTAAAAGAAACTCTTTAAACGCTTTATTTTTTTCCTTACAGCAGCGTCAGTTTGGGGATTCTTTCTAAATTTACATTTAATTTACTTTATAAAGCTTACTGATGGAAACATCACATAACTGAGGTTTATGGCTTCAACTGAAAAATGCATTTTTGAAAACAAAACCCTTCCCACCAATTTATCCCCATGGAAACATTAGGGGCTATAATTTTTGGCTATAATTTTTGAAGACATTTATGTTTATGTGAATATTTCTTGTATGAAAATATGCTGTCCCTTGTTTTTAACCAATGTTTGGTAGAATGTGATGCACTGCTACTACCTGAAAGTGGCTGTGATGTACTAAAATGTTTGCCAGTAATCGCTGAACAGCAAAAATAGAAGAAAGTGTCGGTAACTGACCGACCAGTAAAATGTGAGATTAGCTGCTACTGCGCAAACGAGCCAAAGACGACTGCAGTTCTTGTGCTGCATTTGGTCAAATGAATAACAAGTAAAGCCAGCATGTCACAGGTCTACCACAGCTATGCAAGTCATTGAGATCAGTTTGGGAGGGTGATGGTCTTTTGGAATATTCAAACAGTATTTTTGCTTGAAATGGCCATCCCAAGAAAATCCCTTGTTGCTGCACTTCCAACCCAAAGCAGCGATTTCACTCTGACACGGACTTCTGGAGACACCACGGCCGAGTAATCGCTGCTGTTATGCTTCTTTAAAGTCTTCCTGAGGGGCACGCGGATACTTGGTAAAGTCCCTGCAGACAACAAAAACCCGGCAGGCATGTGGACACCTGCTCAGACCCTCCCACTCAACGTCTGATAAAAAAAAATTACCTCACTCACAGATGCAGAAATTATAACACCCACATTAATGTCCACGTGAGGTACTTTGTTTGATGAAATGTATTAATTTCCAAACGGAAGTACTTAGAAAAGTCTAATTTCATCATTTGCTTCTAAGTTACTAATATTTCGTGCTAATATTTCATGCTCAGCTTTCATTAATGAGCGGCTCGTTTCACTTGGAAAAAACTGTAAATACCGACATCCACACAGTAGGGGGTGCTATAGGAAGTGGTCCAAGCATTTTGTTTCTAACATGCAGTCAGAAAGAAATGAGAGCATCGATGCAGCTAAAGAAAAGTCTTTTTTTAACCCATCTGAAAGTTTATAGTTGGAGCTCCTTTTTAATTATTACTTAGATTAAATGTTTGTTGGCTTTAGAAAAAAAAGAGGAGGAGCTTAAGGAATCTAAACTTCCTGTTTTGGATGTGCTCAAATTCTTGTTTATAAAAAATAACAGATGTCAACTCACTTTAGTAACTAAGAAAATGTAAATGCAAATGAATGTGCAGCTTCTGTTTGCTGATTTCTTTTGTGCTTTTGTTTGTGAAGCTGAACCCACGTGTGCGTTTTATTGTAACTCTGGGAAACTTGTAGTTCTTAATGCTTTTATGGTTTCTCTATGATAATGTTTAAGTAGGCAGAGGATGTGGTTTGTAACACTGTAACAGCTCGGTGCAGACACTGGACGGTGGGTTTATGAGCCGTCGAGCACAGAGAAAAGAAGTATGAGCTATGAAGAAGAAAATGCACGTTTTCTCACTTTTGGTTTAAGTAAACTTTATTTAAATCATACACAGATGTTAAAGTTATGTGGTTTTAGTTTAAGTTTTGGGTTTACTCAGATCTTAAAAAATAAATAATTTACTCCAGCTGGTATTTTAATATTGATTTTGGGGTTTGGGATACAAAACTTTAAAGACTTGCAGATAAAACAAATAACAGGACTGAATATGCTCAAAACTCCGAAGATCCAGACAAACATTAAGGAAAAATATTAAATGTATTTTGGCCTGCCAGAATCATCATGGGCATTCTGCACGTTAACGTTTTGAAAGGATTTTTTTTTCTTATTTAATTAAATGTAAACTGTTAAAGATATGACTGAGTCTTTTTTTCATTCATGTACAAACAAACTTGTCACAGTCACACAGCAACTCTGACGAGTCACTGAGGAGGAAATGAGTGACAGATTAACCTTATAGTCCCACTGTTATGTAATGGATGCACTTATATGGTGCTTTCATACTCAATTTGAGCCCTCAAAGCACTTTTCTACACCTAAGCACTTGGGGTTCAGCACCTTGCCCAAGGACACTTCAACAGACTAGGGGATCAAACCTCCAAACTACCGAGCCACAGCCACTCAACATCAGCTGTACCTGACTGTTGTCAGTGAAGCTTCACCTCCACTACTGTAGGATCTCTCTCAGCAGATATCGGTGCTTTTGGTTTGCTAGGGCCAGCTGACAACTTAGCACTTCACCCTTTGGTCTAAATATGGTCCCATCCATCTCTACAAAACCAACATGGCAGCAGCTAAAGCAGTAATATTAAGCCTTCAAAATGCAGTCAAGAAACTAATGCTAGACACTGCAGTAGCCATCTTTTATCTACCAGCTACAGGCAAAATACAATATCTTTGCTGAGGGACGATACAGACGACATGAATTGGATGAACTTGACCACTTAGAGTCGTGGTTCTTGGGCAACAAGGAGAAAACGTGGACGTACGTCTGTTACTGTTTGAGGCTTGAGCTGCTTGAATCCATTCACTCCTGTTTTCCAGGCAGGGTTCATCCATCTTTTCCAGGATCAGATTCAATCACTTTTTAAGCACTTTCAAAGTCCATTTTTTCAGAATAAGTTTTTCAGAATATTACATCATTTCGGTGAGAAACACTGCTGTCACAAGATAGTAGCTGCAATCACTGCTTGGCAAAGTGACTTTCATATATTCTTTAGGGCTGCAAGGATTCATCGATTAACTCGATTAAATCGATTCTAAAAAATTATCGACACAAATTTACTGTGTCGATGCTTCGTTTAAACTCTGCAGCGCTCAGCTGTCTCGGTGTAAGCGGCGCTCTTCACTATTAGTGCATTAGTGCTCCGTCGTCTTTTTGTGGGTTTATTGGTGGCTGGCAAACCAACATAGAACTGCATTACCGCCACCTACTGGACTGGAGTGTGAATCACGCACACAGACACACACAGATTCTAAAAAGCTCTCCGTCGCTGCGATGGATTTCCTTTAACACAGAGTGGATCATCACTAGAGTTGCCACCTGTCTCGTAAAATACAGAACCCCGTATGTTACGGGACTCCGTGGAATACGGCTCCGTAACATGCCGTGTTCCGTACTTTACGGGATGGGTGGCAACTGTCGCTGACATGCATTTCCACGCCTCCACACTTTGTGTGTGTCTGTGTGTGTGTGTCTGTGTGTGTTGTGCTCCCTGAGAATTTCAGCTGCTATTTTTGTCTTTACTTCAGCTGTAGCTACCGGAACTGGTTTGCTAGCGAGCGCGGGCCATTAGCACTAGCGATGGTTCGGTACCGGAAGGCCCCCCAGGACCGAGGGGCTCCTTCAAAGTATTTTTTTATACTTTAATCCCTTTATTAGTGACTAAATATAGACCTGCAGTAGAAACGTATTTTCGAGAATGCTTGTGAATACAAAGCATTACACCATTACTCACACATGCGCCATGGCTCCCGCAGCCACTAGTTTTTCAAAACACTCATAGCAGGCAGCGGTTTTAACTGCGCAAGCGCAAAGAGGCGAAGCTGTTATAAAGAGCTCAAGTAGTGAAAAAGGAAACGTTTTTCCAGCGTCCAAAACAGCAGCTTTTTCTTTTAGTAACCACCATTAAAATCTTTACTGGGAAACAGCTGGAGGTCCTTCATCAAGCACCTGATCAGCAAGTGTTAAGGTGAAGAAAAGAGAACTTTGTAGCTGCTCCATTCACCGCTGTTTGTTCACAGGCGAGAAACTGCAGTACAGAAGTTAAAATATGCAGATAAACTGTTAATAAAGAAAAGTATTTCTTATCCGATTAATCGATGGAATCATCGATAGAATACTCGATTACTAAAATAATCGTTTTATGCAGCCCTAATATTCTTTAATGAGGGTAAAAACTATCATTGGCATTAAAAATGTATTTTTTCCCCTGAAAAATCTGCCAAGAGGGCTGCAGAAATAGCAACAACTATAACATTACAGTTCTATAAACAGTAGCCAAAAAGGACTGGATTGATTATATTGTAGCTACAATAATGCAGAGTCATGAATATATTGGTAAAACAAGTAATTTCTTCATTTTATATATATATATATATATATATATATATATATATATATATATATATATATATATATATATATAAGCCCTTCATAAATCCTGTGCACCACAGTCTATTTACCGATATAAGCAAAGATAATACATTAAAACAAATTGGAAATCACTTTTTGGCACAACACAAAACAAAACCTGAAAACTTCGCTGTCGCCCTGTTTTGTGTACATATATCGATCGTACTGTGTCCCTTCATACGCTATAGCACACTTTGGCACTGAGGTGGACGGCACACAGGTTTATTGTTCTTGGCTCATTCTGTTCTGTGTGTGAGAGACATAGTGTTATGTATACACAGTGCATGTGCAGTATCTGATCTATAAGTAATATTGACGGTTCTCAACATCATCACTCATCATCACTCCACCTGGAGTGGTGGCCTAGGGGAGAAGAAGAGGGTTCATCACTGAGAGGACCCTGGTTCAAATCCTCGGGCTGGCATCACTGTGGGTCCCTGAGCAAGCCCACCCCCCCAGGTTGCTCCCCGGGCGCCCTTTGGCTGCCCCCTGCTCCATGCTGTGCTGTGTGTATTACATACTCCATGTGTGTGATGGGTTAAATGCAGAGAATGAATCGCACTGCATGTAAATGTATGTGACAAATAAAGCTCTTTCTTCTTCATTTCATTACAGATAATCTCCTGGTGTGTGTGTGTGTGTGAGAGAGTGTGACAGAGAGAGAGCGGGAGAGAGAGAGGATTATTGAGCTTTGGTGTGAAGCTTCAGAGGAATGTTGACCACAGTTGCTGCCTGACCAACCCGTGTGTGTGTGCGCGGGCACACATTGGTGTTTACACACTGACAATATGATGACTGTTACAGTAAATCAGTGTAAGTCACTTTGATGTCCTCTGAGTTGATGTGATATGAACGTGTGTGTCTGTGACCCAGATGACCTCAGGTTAAGGTCATTTCTGAAATGTTTCGGCTCCATCTGTGGCCCGGCTGATTGTGTCTTTTGATTGGATCGATCCCCTCGGGCTGCAGCAGCAGCAGCTGACTCGTTAGGCCTCAGTCACAGAAACAAAGACCCAGCAAAGAACTAAACAAGAGAGACAACGGCAGGAAAACTTCTACAACACACAGAAAGACTGAATGTTGGGATGAGAATCCTTTGCAGAGAGGAACCTGCGGACATCAAACGCTGCATTACTTCCCTTGAGATGCTCTGACAGGCCTTCATCAGTTGCTGCTTGTTTGTGGCCTTCAGTAGCTGAACAGCTGCTCTGTTGGGCCATTGAAAAATATCCCATTTCTAGACTGAGGAACTCTTGATTTGCTTTTGCAGTTTGCTTTGGGTCGCTGTCCATTTACAGTACAGCCCTTCATAATTCATCCTGCTACTTCTATCAGCAGTCACATCATCAATACACACTTGCAGCCATACATGTTCATGCCATAACCCAGGTCATGTGGTACACTTCAGCTCATGACCTGAAGGGAGTTTTTCCTTCCCACTGTCGCCAAGTGCTGCTCACAGGGGGTCGTTTTGACTGTTGGGTTTTCTCTGTATTATTGTAGGGTCTTTACCCACAATACAAAGCGCCTTGATTCGACTGTTTGTTGTGATTTGGCGCTATATAAATAAAATTGAATTGAATTGAATTCTTCTCCTTCTCCATACCTTTCTCCTCCCATTCTGATTCAGGTTCTTCTCAGTTTCAGATTGTTTTTCCAGGACTGTGTGGGATCTTTTAGAGGTTTGATCTGCTCTTCCTGTTTTTTAGTGTAACCGGTGGTTTTCACTTGGATTATAGAACTTGACAATGACAGACCTGCCTCCTCAACAGTGTTTTCACTCGGTTAGATGTTGTAAAGCTGTTTTTTTTTTTAAATCATCATGGAAATAATTCTGTTATCATGCGCATTAGCTCTATTCTGTAGCTTTCATTTCTTTTGCTGTTGCTGAACATTGATAATTTTAAGAATTACCAGATTGTTGATTTGGCCACTTCTAAAGTTTTTGCTGTCTCTCTGAAATTACCTGTCAGTCAACTGTCCAATTCATTTTGAGCAGCGTATATTTAATGTGAAAGGAAGAAACAGGAAGAAGCAGGAAGAAACAGGAAGAAACCTGTTTCACACACGTGTAGAACAAAACGGGTGACATCGCTTCATGTGATTCCCAGAAAAATCATATCTGACTCAAGAATCCATAAAACAGCGAAAGGTTAAATATTCTGCCTTCACAGGTTTTAAAAAAGCAAAACCAAACTAACTTTTTTTAATCACAAATTCATGCTGGATGACGGGAAACTGTTTCAAGAATGCAGCGTAGGATTGTGAGTCATTACAAACATGAAGACGAGATCAATAAAGATCAGATCGCCTCACTGCTGCTGTGTGTTTTCATTCCAACTACTGCGCAGCTAATTTAGCTTTTGATTAAAAGGTTTAAGTTTATACGTCCCTGTCGGTCCGTGCTTGTGTGGCACTATGGTCATTCTGAGTGACAGTGAGGGATTGAGGGGACTAGCTTGGGTTTCCCGTGGCGTCTCTGTGTTGTTGAGCTAAAATAAGTTTATAGCATTCACCCATTGTTCTGGGATACACTGGGCTGTGGGTGTAAGAAGGGGTGAGAGCGCCATGGTTGGTCTGACAGCTGTTTGACTGTGTGGTTTATGGAGTTTATAGTGGATTATGTTAGCATTAACGCTGCACAGGTGCTGTGTGTGAATGTGCATTTAAAAGTTACACTGCATTCAGAACGGCCCAGAAATGTCTGTGCAGTGAAACAGATTTCACAGTTTGGGCTCTGCTCTCCACCACAATAGATTTAAAATGGAAAAATCCAGATGCAACTGAAGGTTCGATGCTGGTCTTGAGTAATTACAGGCATTTTTACACAGTTCCCACGGTAAGTTTTGGGCCACTGTCCACATAATCTGTGAAGCACCATCCAATCAGCTTTGCTTTACTTGGCTGAAATGATCAGAAGGTACAGCTCCACATGCTTCATAAGCCATCCATCCATTGATTCTGTCTCTCACAAGAACTTCAGATCATTGAAGATCAACTTCAGATCAGTATCATTTCAGCATATTTGCACACAGCAGGAAACCATCTGCTTCATTTGTATTAACAGATCTCTTCAAAATTGGTCAACAGTTAATGCTATATCTTTGTTCAACACCTTTAATCAAAGTTGAGAGTATGAACTTCAGTGGTATCTGAATTGTTCCATCTCAAATGAGTCTGCAGTACTCTAAATACACTGTAGTTAGCGCAGTGGAAATGTCTGGGTAGAAGAAGGTCACATGCCAGCCACTTGTTCTGATTGTTAGCTGCACAGTTTGCACGCTGGCACAATGTATCACGCTGGCTTTTTACTCGGGAGCTGGAAGGTTAAAGACCAGCCAAAGTCCGATCCCACTGAGTTGGACATTTCCACTGATCTGGAGCCACTGGAGGCCATCCAAACCCATGTATCACACTGTGTTTTACATGCCATGCTGTACGTTTTGAATCATTCCAAGCCTTTTCTATACTTGATCGTAGTCTTATGGCCATTTCACAGCGGATGCGTTGTGTCACAAAACGCATGCAACACAAAATTCCAAATATTTCGGATGCAAAAAGTCGTGTAACCTACATACACACCAGACACGTTGCATTTTTTGCAAATAAATTGTCCTCATATAATGCACTGAGAAATAAATGAAGTTGACATCAAGCGATGATGTAATGAAGTCCTGATGTCTCTAAACATGAGAAGGAAGAAACAGAGATTCTGGGTTCATCCAGCTCATAAGAAAGCAGCAGCAAGGAGAGTTTCATGGTTTGATCCCAGAGCTGAAGCTGCATTATGGCCGCTTTCACACATATTTCAGGATGTCAGTGGGACAGTTTGATATTATCCTCTGCCTCCTCACATGTGATCCCAGCTTTGCCGACAAGAGCTCAGAGAGCCGACTGACCCGGAGCAGCGTGTAGCTGTGTGTCTGCAGTAAGATTTTACTGTTCCCACATCACTGTATATCAGAGGCGATTGCTCTAAGACTGCAAGGGAAGCTCAGCTTCCCCTAAAATGTCAAAAAATAAGTGATCAAACATATACTGTTGTGTGTACATGTCATTGACTAAATGTGCGCTACAACGCGCTCAACTTTCGTTCAGAATCTGCTTCTTATCACTGGTAACGATGCGGCTTTCCTCTCACTCATTCTCGCAGCTTCCCAGTGCTTTAAACAGTGTGGACGCTGAGTGTCTACAGAGTTCAGTAGCGAAGCAAAGAGTGCAGCGAAACGAGACGAGTCATTGGATAAATGCTGGGCTTTGTCCCGCCCATCGGACGCTCAGCGTCTCTGGGGGTCTATGGGACAGTGGGCTGGCCTCGGCTGGCCCGGACGCTCAGCTTCTGCATGATGATTGGATGATCTGTCTGAGGCTGAATCCCTTTTTGATTGACAGCGAAATGAGCGAATCAGCGATCTTTTGGTGTAAACATCCGTGGGAGCATTTTTACATTTTCATTCTGTTCTGAGCTGAACCGGAGACTTTCCTAATCCTCTTAGCGGCATTTTCTTTGTTAAAAACGACTAGAGACAAATCGAGCTTCTATTTCTGGTGTTTTTTTTTGTAGCTGCTTGTGTTTGGAGACTGACTTCTATCACTCTTTCTGACTTCTATCGCAGTTTCTGTCCAGCGTTTTAATGCACAAAACACTCGGACGAAATTTACGCGTCTGGCATGTAAAGGCCTTAAGGATGGCGACTGACATCACCTTTGACTGCAGGTTATCTGTTTCGGAAACATTTCCGAAACTGATGAAGAAACAATACAAGGAATAACCCACACAAGTCCATGAAGCAGCTTTTCTGTCAATTTTCCAATTCTTCTGACCCTTGAAAAAGAGACTGCCACATATTAAAGGATTATTCCTAAATCGCTCTCCAAAGCAATTTTTTCTTTTTTTTTGGGGGGGGGGGGGGGGGGGGGGGGGGGCTCAAAATGGCCATTTGGCAAACAGAATGGAAAGAAAAAAGCTCCCTTTTAACAGGAAGAAAGGCCCAGGGATCTGCCATCTGCTGTGACTCTGATGTAAACATTAATGGCATCTTCCATGGCTGAACTGTAACGTTAACGAGCTGCATGTTATTTTGGAGGACGAAAATAATTTCTACATGGAAATGCTCACAACAAGGACTGTGGATCTTTTGAGAAACCTGATCATGATATCTGGAAAGAATGATTACTGCTGAGTTTTTTTTTCAATTTTTCTTTTTCTTAATTGAATACACAATGAAGGTGCTGTTTAGTTCCATTATATTGAAGAGAAGGCAGATTTTTTTTTACAGCCAAAAGAAAGACGGAAAGCACTACAGCCTAGAGGAAAATTTAATACATTCATTTAAGGCTGACCCTTCAAGCACAGAATACTTACTTAATAAAATGTGTCAGTGCCCAAACATATTATTGACCTAACTATGTTACATTTGATAAAGGGAGAGTTGTTTTCAGGTACTAAAGAATGATGAATTTCTAATAAGAAGGCTAAAAAGTGGTTAACAATTTCAACTGCTAAACAATCATTATTTGTTTTTGTTTTTTTTAAATCAGTGCTGATTCCATGAGTTCAGCAGGGAATAAAAATAAACCGGATTTTCGTAGAAGGCTGGTGGGTGCAATGGTTCAGTGTGCTTGTGTGTGAGCAGAGAGTTTATAATGGCTGTGTGAGTCAGCATTTAGGCTTCACACAAACATGTCCTGGATTAGAGAGTATCAACTGGGAAAAGAGAGGGACAGCACAGAGGTGGATGAAAGCAAACTGCTAAAACTCAAATACGGTTAGGGCGTGAGGGTAAGGGTGGTTCAGGTAAAGAAAAAGGTCACAACAGCAAGAAAAAGCTCATGAATTTGGCAGATGTTTCAGTCATTTCCAAGAAAAAGTCAAAGGTCTCTGGAAAATGAGCGATCAATTATCCTCTCTCATGTCAGACAGCTGAGGGACAGAGAGATGGAGAGGAGAGAGACAGCTGATAGGGATGGTTGGATGGTTAGATGGATGGAGAGCTTACAGAGATATGCGTGGTGTTATCAGCAGTAAGTCTGTGATTACGCCTTTATTTATAAAACACCTCTAAACATAAAGGGTCACAAAGGGCTCAGCCAACATGAGGGCAACGAGACAGGAAACCTGACCAGATAAAAGTGAATCAAACACCATAAGCCCGACTTACCTCCAGTCTGAAGTCACTACCTGGGATTATTTAACCATTCTAAGCACAACTTTGAGAAAACATGGCACATGATTGTTACTCCCCTCTGCAACCCCTACTCTCTTCGCCGTGCAGTGAGATAGTTTTCAGGTGCTGCCTTAGTTGATTGCTGACTGACTACATCTGATGAGGTGTGAATAAAGGCGTGCCTGAGGTCAGCTTTGGAGACTCACCACTTCTTGCACTTCTGCTATCCGGGTTGTAACTGTTTTAGCGGTGCTCATCAAGTCATTTAAAATAAAATCCTTGCTTCTTAAAATTCTGGGGTCAGTCTCCTCCTTATGTTGCAGCTTTTGAACTGGGTCGTAACATAAATGGGGGCTTGTCCAGGATCATTTGGACTCTAGTTTGGATATTTTTGTGGAGACGAAATATTAAAGGGTTTTTCTTGGTGCTTGAGTGATGGGTTAATTAAGGTGTTCACTGTGACTGAGCAAGCTCCCTTTAGTGTGTTTCACCTGGGTGACTATACCGCCTTTCTATAGAAACATTTGTTATTTTGCTTTTTGTTTTAGTTTTTTGGGTTTGGTGGTTATCCTGGGTGAGGGTTTGCTTCTGAGTTTGGCAGTGAATGACATCTCTGGTTTGCTGCCTGTTCAGTTTAGTGTTTAAAATTGCCTCGAGCCTGGTACTCCACTGAAGACTAGTTAGGTGAAGTTAGTTTTTGTTTTGTTTGTATATTAGGCTGGGAGTTAAACAAATTAAACCAGTGACACTTAACTTTATAATAAATTTTGAGAGCTAGTTGGGACCAGGTACTAGGTTTTGTGGCTAAAGCAGGTAGGCCATTTGTTGAGTTGGCATGTAGTGTATATAAAGCTATTTCTGTGCAAGCCTGTGTGCATCTATCAATTTTCATGGATCCCAAATAATGAGGTGAGTATTTTGTCCTGTGACCTTTAGTGTTGGGGAGAAGTTGGCCACAAACAGCAGTTTGACTGATATGATACACAACAATCAATAGAACACAAAGACAAATGTCAGCATTTCTACACATCTACCTGAAAGCTAACTTGCTAACATGGCCATCCCTACTGTTCATTCATCCATCAATAGAGCAATTAGTCCATCCATCCATCCATCCATCCATCCACCCATCACTTCATACATCTATCCACCATCCATCCATCATTATCCTTTCCCTATCTATCTATCATCTAACAATCCATCGTATCATCCGACATTTATTCATCCATCCATCCACCCACCCATTTCTCTATCATCCACTTGTCAATCTTTTATCTATATACACTTTGCTGCCTCTAAATTAACAAGATCGGGATAATGTATGTTTTTAAGTCAGTGTTACTCTAGTTACAGTATATGATCAGGGAGCATAACCTTTAAAGGGTAATGCCATTTGTGAAAACTAGCAGCGCACAGCCAGCTTACTTAGTATGGGCTCAGATATATTGTTAGCTCAGAAATAAGTCAGACAGGGGAAAGCAGAAGAAAGAGCTAAAAGTCACTGATTATCAAACTGGATTCCATCCATCAATTTTTATTTTTCTCTCTTCTGCCGCTTCTTTGAGTCAGCATTTATAGTACAGCAGAGAGTTGTCCGTACCTCTGATTAGGCACCTCATACTGGTGCTAATCTAGATCTGGGTCCACATATTTATGTCAGAAAAAGACTGGTGGAGGCACAAAATCAAAATACTGCTGGGCCCAAAGCTGGAACCACTGAGATCAGTGGCTGTGAGAGCAGAAACAGCATGTGGATTCTTTCTGTAATGCTTCTAATATAACTGCCCCAACTTACACCACGTAATGTTATGCAAGGTTTGGTTCCCCAATCTGTCGAAATGTGAGCTGGATATCAAAAACCCACCAGCACTGCAAAGCCGATCAGTGGAGTGAGGTAGGTTTTCATGAGTTTAAAGAGGCAGCACGAGGCTGGCTGTTCTCAGTGTAAAAATAGCATGATATCAAAGCTGAAAGCCTTGAGTTTAATCCCCACAGCAGACCTATCATTTCATTTTAACTATCCACAGAGAAACCAAATATCACAATCTGCTGTCCAAATCCTGCCTGGACTCTCTGAGTGCATCGGGTTATCAGTGAATGAAACAATGTGCATCGCTGCCTCATTCATTACTGTCACTTACTGATGGAGGGATTACAGAGAAGGATGATAGGAGCTTAAAATAAGGCTGGTGTTTGGGTTTAAAGACAATCACAGTTTATTAGAGTGAGTCTTTTCTATTATTAACAGCTACAGAAGCCCAGAACTAAAAGACTAACAGCATTAGTTGTAGGTAGCTGATGGCCTTCCAGTTAACACAGCAGTAGCTGACTGTGGTTACATTACAACCCAACTGGTCAGCAGAGGCGACGACATGGCATTAGGCAGAGGGGAGCTAAACTTATCGAGTGCAATGCCATCATAGGTGATGAAAAAACTAAAATAAAATTTAATGACATGGATTCATCCTTTAACCTCTTAATACACTCCAAGTCATCAGAAACACATTCAGGGTGAGATCAGAGATCTCAGATGTCATTCCTGGAACCTGCTGGAGCCACTCTCCCAGTTTGGGAGTCACTGCCTCAAATGTTCCGATTACCATGGGGACCATTGTTATCGACTCCTTGCACAACCTTTCTAACTCTTCTTCTCGTGGTCCTTCTTCTTGATGTTGCACTTGGTATTGATACATCTATCACTGCTTGTCAACTACTTGTCAACTACTACGATGTCCAGTTGGTTAGCCATCACCAGTTTGTCTGTCTGTATTTGGAAGTCCCACAGGATCTTAGCTCTGTTATTCTCAACAACCCGTGGAGGCATATTCCATGTTGATCTCGGGATTTCCAGGCCACACTCTGCACAGATGTTCCTGTATCCCAGTGTTTTTCAACCTTTTTTGAGCCAAGGTACATTTTTTCCATTGAAAAAAATCACGAAGCACACCACCAGCCAAAAATGTTTAAAAAAATGATACTCTGGTACTATATTAACAATTAACAAGGGTTAAGGCTACTGACCACGCCAATCAGTGGCATGCTGTACTCGGCGTCACATTTTTGTATCGCCTCGGATCACTTAGAACCTCGGGTGAGTGAGTACAGAAAAAGGACCAGCAAAGTGTACCTGATTCTAATGGAGATGCCGTCAAATCGCGGAGAGTCGTTCGTATGGAAACGCGGCTTAATTCTCTTGTCTCTATGTACAATGCAGTTCGCTACCTGCTGCTATCTAGTCTAGTGATATGAAAGAGTATTACATGATTATGCTCCCAGTCACTACTACAGCACATACACTCATGGCATATTAGGTGAAACTGGATAATTTCCCACGGCACACTGGTTGAAAAACACTGCTGTATACTATGCCAGCCACTTGGGTATGGCATTCCATGTATGCCCTGCCTGTTAACATCTTGCACCCTGCTGCTATGTGATGGACTGTCTCAGAGGCATCTCTGTACAGCCTGCACCTGGGGTCTTGCCTTGTGTGGTAGACCCCAGCCTCTATCAATCTTGTGCTCAGAGCTTGTTCCTGTGCTGCTATGATTAGTGCCTCTGCGCTGTCTTTCAATACAGCTTTGTCCAGCCATTAGTAGGATTTTTCTATGTCGGCCACTTCTTCGATCTGTCGGTGGTAAATGCCGTGCAGAGGCCTGTCCATCCATCATGGTTCCTGTTCTTCCTCATCTTCTTTCTCGGGTTTCTGCTGCCTGAGGTACTCATTAAGCACAGTGGTTCTGACACTCACTAGTCCTCAGCCTCCTTCCTTCCGCTTAGCATACAGTCTCAGGGTGCTGGATTTGGAAACCCTCAAACCCACAACATGGTGTTTATTTGCTCCTTGAAAGGTAGGTGGGTGCTATTGAGATAAGTTAATGAGTTAAGATAATTTTACAGCTGCTTTTTATCTGTTTATATAAGTCAGTGCAGCTCGCCCACTCTCTCACTCTTGCTCATCTATATAACTAATCATTGCAATAAGAGGGTATTCATTTCATTACACTTTAGCTCTCAGTGTCTAAGTGAATGGAGAGCCATTGGTCTCCACAGTCCACAGAAAAACAGTGATAGGTCAGGTATTGTTTTCTTAATTGTACATGCTCATGCACCCACTTGTAACAAATAGAAGTGGCAGCATAAAAAAAATTTAACTTAACTGTAATTACAAATGACTCTGATCCATCCAAAATCTGAATCACGGGTGCTGCACTTGTTTGTCCACTATAAATGCAACATTAATTATCAGAGAATTTCCACGTTTTTTCTTTTACAGGTGGTCCTGTCAATTAGCAGGGGGAAAAAAAAGTTTGTTTCTAATTACAGGAAAAGTCTGGGTAATGATCGGTCTATACTTTCTCTGTAACTTTACAGATTTACTCAGAGCATTGCTGAGCTGTGCTGACAGGTTTCTCTGATTTAAAGCTGCTGCAGTTCTTTGAATTGACAAAGTTGCTGTCAGACATTGTTGAAATTAGCTTATTTTTCTTAAGATATCTGAGTGAGATCATCTGAAGATCATCACCAGATCTATAAAATGATTATTAAAACATTTTCACAACATACTCTTTACACTACACATTTTTTATAGGGTATCTGGCTGTAATTCCTCCAGGTAACGACAGACACAAGTGGCTCTCTCTACTGATGCAGTTTATTGAATCGGTTTGATCAGGATTCATAAACACACCGTGAAAACTAAAAACACAGACAAGACAATGATTAGCTTGGTTAAAATAAAGACTATTGGCGAATAAACTACTTACAAAACATAAAACGAACAAAATACCTCGTTGGCTGAGTACCACATGAGGAATTAAGCTTTCTTCTTGGTTTGCTTCTTCTTTCCTTAAACTTCTGCGTCTATAGCCTTTCTTTCTGCTTTCTGAAATCGCCTTTCCTTGTTTCCCTTCCGGGATCTCTTCTTCTACTTATCTATACTTCTAACATCACAGCACCCCCTAGTGGCGCTACACCAAATTAACATAGAAATACACAAATGTAGAAAGAGAAATGTGACAGTTACACTCCCACCAAATCTCACACTCTTAGTAGTGGGATTTCCATAACACAAACTCAAACTGACACATAGTTTAAACAGTAAAAATGAATAAAATAAACTTACTCTGCTTCAATCAAAACAACAACTTTATGTATAGGTCGTTCTAAAGAAACTGTTTTCATCACTAGTTTGTCATTTTTGTTATATGCCTTGTCACTGAGTAAAAGCCTGACTTTTCTCACTTTCTTATCTGCTCCAGGATAAACAGCTGTGACTTTAGCTAGCCTCCATTCATTTCGTGGTGCAAGATCTTCTTGTAGAAGCACGATATCATTTATCTGCAGATCTCTTCTGTGCGCATTCCACTTTTGTCTTGGTTGCAGGTTGAGCAAATATTCTTTCCTCCAACGGATCCAAAACTCGTTGGCCAAATATTGTACTCTTCTCCATCTTTTTTGAAGATACAAATCTTCCTTTGTGAACTCTCCTGGCGGAGGCTGAACAATGGTTGACTTCATAGTTAGAATGTGGTTCGGCGTCAATGGTTCAGGACCAGTTGGATCATTCAAATGTTCCACAGAGAGTGGCCTACTATTGATAATTGCCATGACTTCATACAACAAAGTTCTCAACGATGTACTGTCGAGTCTTCTCATGGAATGGTCAAAAACAGCTGAAAGAACACTACGGATGGTCCTTATCTGCCTCTCCCACACGCCGCCCATGTGGCTTGCTGACGGAGTATTCATGAGAAATTCACATCCAAGTGCTTTCACCTTTTCCTGATCCATATCCTTTAAGAGATTAGCAAACTCTCTCTGGGCACCAACAAAATTGGTTCCTCTGTCACATCTTAGCTGCCGAACATTACCTCTGATTGCAATAAACGCACGCAAAGCATTGAGGAATGCGTCTGTGCTTAAGTCGTCTACTACTTCAATATGTATGGCTCGTGAACATAGACATGTAAGTATGAGTCCATACCTCTTAAGCTCCTTCCGTCCATCTTTGATGAAAATTGGACCAAAACAATCCATACCTACATAGGTAAAGGGTGGTGTAGTTTCTGTCCGGTCTTTTGGTAAATCTCCCATGGTTTGAGACTCTGTTTTTCGTCTGTACTTCCGACACTTGACACATTTGAAGATGTATGATGAAACTGCACGGCTGCTTCCAAGGATCCACCAACCGTTAGCACGCAGTTCATTCATAGTCATTCCACGACCTTGATGCTGAACCTTAGAGTGAAAATGTCTTATCAATAAAGTTGAAATATGACTGTCCTTAGGCAGTATTGCTGGATGTTTCACGTGTGGATGTAACACTGCTTGACTCAAACGTCCGCCAACTCTGAGTATGCCTTCCTCATCCAGGAATGGATTTAACTTGTACAGTTTACGGTCCTTGGTCTTGGAAACAGTTTCCTTTGACTTCAGACTCCTTATTGCTTCAGCAAAGGCTTTTTGTTGAACAAGTTTAATGACAAACAGTTCTGTTTCTCTTCTCTCTTCTAAACTTGTACTTTCCTTACTTTTCTGTATATCACCCTTAAATTCCTTGACCTTTTTTCTCAAGATTGCAAGTGCTTTGATTAGTCTGGACCATTCTGAGAACTTCTCGAATCTGTCAAGAATAGTTAGGTCTTCCTTGGCATTGGTTGCACACAAAAAGGCTTTGCGAAGTTCCGGGTCATTTCCCTTAGTCTCTCCCACCTTGACATCTCTATCGGGTAGGTTCTTTTCCCAGAGAAAGGCTGGTCCTGTGAACCAATCAGAGGACTTCAGTTGTTCTGCTGTTAAACCTCTAGAAGTGTGGTCTGCGGGGTTGTGCTCTGACGTAATATACGCCCATTGCTCTGGTTGTGTGCTTGATTTGATTCTTTGGATGCGGTTAGCAACAAACACTTGAAATCTTCTGGCGTCATTATTAATGTAGCCAAGAACAATGGTTGAATCTGTCCAAAAGAACTCTTGTACATCTGGGATTTCAAGCTCTGTTTTGAGTAAATCACTGACCCTAACGGCAACAACTGCTGCTGAGAGCTCGAGTCGAGGAATAGTTGTGACAGTAGAAGGTGTGACTCTTGACTTGGCCATTACCAAACAGCAATGAACTTGATCTGTTTGGCTAATGACTCGCAGGTAAGTACATGCGCCATATCCATTGACACTGGCGTCTGCAAAGTGATGTAACTCATAGCCTTTGACTTGTCCAAAATCACAGGGAACGAAACATCTTTGGATCTGTAAGTCAGCTAAATTGGAAAGATCTTTGATCCAGGACTCCCACTGGGGTCTTAAGTGCTCTGGAAGCTCTTGATCCCAATCTACCTTATCCCGGCACATTTGCTGGAGAATCTGCTTGCCCGCGAGAACAAATGGTGCAATAAAGCCAAAGGGATCATAAACTGAGGCTACGGTGGAAAGTACTCCCCTTCTTGTCAATGGGTTTGACTTGACTTGAACTCTGAATCTGAAAGTGTCTGATGTGATGCACCATTCTACTCCAAGGGCTCTTTCAATGCGTGAACTAAGAGACATATCCAGATCTTTAACTGTTGCACGCTCTTCAATTGGAATAGTGGACATAACACCCTCACTATTGGACACAAACTTGTGGAGTCTTAACTTCCCTGTAGAGCACAGTTCTCTTGAGTCTTTGATAAGTTGAATGGCTTCACTCTCAGTAGAAACACTTGCCAAGCCATCATCGACATAAAAGTCTCTCTGTATGAAGCGTATCACGTTTTCTGGAAATCTATCTTCACCTTGGGCCGCCAGGTGTTTCAAACCGAAATTGGCGCAGCCTGGAGAAGATGCTGCTCCAAAAAGATGAACCTTCATGCGATAGACTGCTGGTGTTGCTTCCAACTCTCCATTCTCCCACCAAAGAAACCTCAAATAATCCTGATCTGCTTTTGTGACGTGGAATTGGTGAAACATTCGCTCTATATCGCACATGAATGCAATAGGACCTTTGCGAAAACGACAAAGAACACCCACCAATGTGTTCGTCAGGTCAGGGCCGGTTAGCAGATGGTCGTTGAGAGAGGTATCTTGGTACTTGGCAGAGGCATCAAATACAACTCTGATCTTTCCTGGTTTATGTGGATGATAGACCCCATGGTGTGGGATGTACCATGCAGGATTGTTATCTATTTCTTCGTCAGGGACCTTAGTTGCCTCCCCTCTTGTGATTATGTCATTCATAAAGTTTGTGTAGTCACTGTGGTATGTTTTATCCTTTTTAAGCCTCCTTTCCAAACACTTCAGACGATGCATTGCACATATTTTGTTGTTCGGTAACCTTGGTCTACCATCTCGAAACGGTAATGGCATCTCATAATGACCCCTTTCATTTTTCTTGATGTTCTCTTTAAGTTTGGTGAGAAACTTCAAGTCTTCTTGTGAAACAGGATTGTCATCTGCGGCCCTTTCAGAGAAGTCTGCTTCGAGTGCCTTGACAATATCTGAATGAGTAACATCTCTCACCTTTGTTCTGTTTACATAATGAACACGTTTCTGAAGCATTACAGAAGGCTTGAGTTCTGGAATGACATTCTTGACAATGATGCGATGACTGATTCCAATTGCATCTCCATAGTCCAAACAGGGATTATGTTGCCCGACGATGCTCCAACCAAGATCTGTGCGCTGAGCGTATGGTTCGTCTTCTCTGCCTGAGACAATCTCTCTTGGAAGTAGAGCTTGAGAGCAGTTGTATCCAATCAACAGTCCTACTTCGCAATCTTGCAAAGGTGCGATTTCCGATTGTATGTGTTCTAAATGTGACCAAGCTTTAGCTGTTTCGTTAGTTGGAATGTGAGCCTTGTTGGCTGGAATAAACTCTCTTGTATAAGTTGGAGGCAGAGTTATCTTCTTCCTTAGGTTGAAGCCACGAACTTGGAGATTTCGAAGTCTGCAAGACTGAACAACTGTAGTCTGAGAAGACATAGTAGTCAGCTCTAGTCTGACAGGTTCTTGGGATGTTTCAAGTGAGTCAGCAACTTCACTGAGCACAAAGGTAGTGTCACTTTGTGAGTCCAGTAAGGCATATACAAGGACTTCCTTGGGGTTGGCTGAAGATGACAGCCACACAGGAATGATCGCAGCTGTTTGTGTATTGTTCTCCTTGTTTACAACTCTGTTTGTTGTAGCTGAGGCTGTAACTTGTTCTTGAGCTTCAATTTTCTGACTTGGTTCAGTATTTGTGTTTGACTTATCTTGATGTTTATTTCCTTCTTTTATTTTGACTCTATCTTCATGAAGACAAGTAGGGTGTCCTTTGCTGCACATCTCACAAATGTTGCGGTCGATACAGTTCTTTGAATAGTGACCTGATTTAAGACAACCAAAACACAACCTTGCTGACTGAATAAACTTGACTCTGTCTGTCACAGCTTTCTCCAGAAAGCTTCTGCATTGGTGTAGACTATGCTTGGGTTTTTTACAGAATATACATGTTAGCTGTGGGTTTTCTTGAGAAGTTGTTATCAGTGTTTTAGCTCCAATTTGTCTCTGCTTTGTGGTCTTGAGCTTTTCTACTTTGTCAGACTCACCTTGCTTCAGTGACTGCAGTGATGTAACTGGATTACACGCAATCTTAGCTTCTCTTGTTAGAAATGCAACAAACTGGCTAAAAGTGGGAAACTGACTTGTTTGTTCTTCTATTTCCATAACCTTGCGATTCCAGCTGGCTGCGAGCCAATCTGGGAGTTTGGAAAGAATCTTTCTGTTCTCGTTGCAGTCATTAAGAATCTCTAAGGACTTGAGGTGTAACATTGCTGCTTCACAACTGCGTAAAAAGTCTGCAAAGTCTCGAAGCTCAAAACTGTCCCTTGAGGTCAACTTTGGCCATGCTTGTAACTTATCTCTGTAAGCTTTTGCAATTGTGAATGGGTTTCCGTATCTTTCGTCTAAAATCTTCCGGGCAGCCACGTATGCAGATTCCGTTCCGAGCAGGAAGTATCCTTCTAGCGCACTCCTAACTTGTCCACTCACATATCTCCTAAGGTAGAATATTTTCTCCTTATCTGGGATGTTTTTTTGATCAATAAGCGTTTCAAATGAATGCTTCCAGTCGCTGTATCTTATTGGGTCTCCATTAAACACTGCAGGTTCAGCAACAGGAATGCGACTTGCGCTCAGTGCACTTGCTAGCACTTTAACCAGATCTGCTGTACCATCACTTGGAAGTGTGGCAATAGCTTGTGGCGCTACCTGTTCAAGCAGAGATGGGGAACTTACATGTGTATTTCCTTTAACTTCTGTGTTGATCTTTGTTACATCTACCTTGTCCTCCTCCTTAAGGCTTGTCTGGTCATACACCTGCATTTTTGCTTGTGCTGCTTTAAGATCTTTAATCCTTTCCAGGTGCTGAATCTTTCTTTTCTTTTGTTCTAGAATTCTCTGCAGCTCTGCATACTCTTCCTCTTGCTGAGCCTTTAACTTAACTTCATCTGCTTCTCGTTGCATCCTCAGCTTTATTTCTTCTGCTTCCCTCTCTAAGCGCATTTGTTTGACCAATGCTTCTCTTTCTAAGACCTTTTTTCTAACTTCGGCTTCAAGTATAGCAATTTCTTGCTGCTCCTTTTCTTGTTCTTGTAACACTATGAGAACAGCTTGACTTGCAGCTGCTTCTGCTGCTGCTTCCTGATGTTTACCAGAGGATCTGGTTGAATGCTCAGATGTTTTCCTGCTTGTATTAACGAAGCTCAACTTACTTTTTGTTGTCTGGAAGAGGGAGCCTGCCTCTGGCCAATCTTGTTCCTCATCTTCTTCCCCCTCCAATCGAGCGGTTGCTTTCTTGACGATGTAATTCGAGATCTCCACACATAGATCTACTCTGCGACGTGTCGCTTGATCCAGAGGGGTAAGCTTACGCAGCTCTTCATACACCTTTGTGACATCTGCACGAAGACCTGTGACATCACCAATGATATCTTTAAGTAAGTCTTCACTTAATGCGTCTGATTGAGAGAGGGTTTGTTTGGATGACTTGGCATGTGTTCTCCACTTTTCAAAATTATAGTTAAATCTTTGCTGGAGTCCTTGAATCGTCTTCTCTTGCATTTCTTTTCCCTTTTCTGTGAGTGTTTTCACTCGCTGACTTCTTCTTAGTTGTATTTGCTCTTGCTGTTCATTAGGAACAGTAACTTGTCCTTCCTCAGACTGCAACTGAGGCTCTGCGCTAACTTCAAGGTCAACTGAGAAGTCACCTGGCTCAGTCATAGTAGTGGCTTGTAATAACTGTCACTAGAGTGAATTACATCTAGTGTAACTGAGAGTTATCTCCAACTGAAAATGATACTTGAAATATACATGTCTTACAAACGCTGTAATAAGGGGTAGTGTATAAACTGTAATATATCTTAACTTAATAAAGAAGAAATGTAACTTAAAGAGTTATATCAACTTAACTGTTCCCAAAATAATTTCCAAACGTTACTTAATCACATTTCAACCTGTTCAAACAGTATACAACAATAATTTAACTGTTACCACATTCTAAATATGAACTAAGATATTACTGCTTACACTTACAGTATGTACCAATAAACTTAAAATCAGCTTGAAAACAGACAACCAGGGGCCTTCTTTTCACAGTTTAACTAGTCAACCTTTAAACTTGTACCTTTTGCTTAGACCAACTCTTAACCTTTAAGTGTCCAAGCTACTTGTGGTCTTATCTTAAATGTTGCTTCTCAAACTGCATGCTTTTGGTCCCATGTGCTCCTGGCTCGAATGCTACTTCACTGATCCACACTGTGCACGCGCTGATCACGCTCTGATGAGGCTGCTGCTTCTTGGCTCAAGTCGCTCCGCACAAGCTCTCCACCCGCGCAGATCAACGAGTTTTCACTGTAATTCCTCCAGGTAACGACAGACACAAGTGGCTCTCTCTACTGATGCAGTTTATTGAATCGGTTTGATCAGGATTCATAAACACACCGTGAAAACTAAAAACACAGACAAGACAATGATTAGCTTGGTTAAAATAAAGACTATTGGCGAATAAACTACTTACAAAACATAAAACGAACAAAATACCTCGTTGGCTGAGTACCACATGAGGAATTAAGCTTTCTTCTTGGTTTGCTTCTTCTTTCCTTAAACTTCTGCGTCTATAGCCTTTCTTTCTGCTTTCTGAAATCGCCTTTCCTTGTTTCCCTTCCGGGATCTCTTCTTCTACTTATCTATACTTCTAACATCACAGCACCCCCTAGTGGCGCTACACCAAATTAACATAGAAATACACAAATGTAGAAAGAGAAATGTGACAGTTACACTGGCACTAGTTTTAGTGGTTTAGCTCAAATTGGGCTCCGTGCAGCCCGTTAAGTTTGACAGTACTGTGTCAAACAGAGAGAATAATCAGGGTTTGATATCCATAGACAGCCTGGATGGAATACATGTCAGAAAGAGAGAACACACAATGCACAGAAGCACAGAGTGGAAAGTCAACAGTGGACAGTCAGTCTCCATAGATAGACCAGGATGCAGAGGGGGACACAGGGATGAGGAGGGAGCAGATGAGGCTTTAGTTCTGCTTCATTTTGGTATTCTCTCTCGACCACAGCAGCCCTTTTATGACCGTCCAGCAGACCAGTCTGCCCAGTCAGCTGTAGGGGAGGAGGTCACATGCTGCAGTGACCTTCACAGGGAGGTTATAAAGTGAAGTGATGCTCTGTTAGTGGAGCTATCGTGTTTTTCTGCACATCCTCAAAGAGCTTCAGACCAGACCAACCAGCACAGTAAGTACACTGCCCACATTTTGATAGTAATCCTTTTGCTTATGTGGCTCTGAATACTACATTACCCATCAGCCTCAGAAGACTCCAAGAACTACAGAAAGCACACATCAGCATCCACTAATGCACAGTGATAACACTAATCAGACAAGAAGAAACGAGCTGACTGCAATTTTTAACATTTCAAATTATCATCATATTAAGTTGCAGCTGACATATATTCAAAGATTTTTTTTACTTTTTGTGATGCACAATTTGATATTTGATGCTGTCACATATTCTGAAGGTGAATTTCTACGGTTGCACACATTCATTTTAAATCTATGCATAAAAATGTAAAGGATTCAAATTTCATGGCACTCCCAGCTTCGAAAGGTGCTGATGCAGTGTGCAACTCTTCTGCTTTCAGTGTATGGCACACTGTGTGACACTGATTACCAAGTAAGCTTGGTAATCTTTCAGTGCAAGTTTAATACTTTCAATCTGTGCAGTAATACTGAACTGAGGCCATTACAACACCATCAGTTATCTCTACACTGTGTCTGTGTAGGTAACAGCTGGAGGGCTCTGATGCCACAACAAAACTAGATTTACCTGCTTGCTTTGCTTTGCTTCTTTTTACCAGCACTGATGTGATCAGTGCACCATTTCCTGTTGCATTCCTACAGGAAGCAGGCACATTATGAGATCATCGTAAATTTCCCAAACTGTCACAACTGTGTCTGAGGTTACCCCCGAATGTCATTTCAGAGGAGCTGATTTCTGGTCTGCTTTATAACAAATGTGTTGATAATTTAATTGATTTAAACAAAGTTTACCGCACCTGAAGACTTGGTTTCAAATCTGTTTCACCTTAAATATTCAGGAAAAAATAATTTGAAAACTCAGGGGCTTCAGGGGCTGACCGAGGGGTGAGAAGCTGATTGAGGAAGAAGTTTCTGTGGTCTTAAAGGCTTTAAATGTTTTTGTGTTCTGTAAAGTCTCCTAAATAATCTACATTTGTCAATATTTTATTCCCCATTTTTAAACTGTCATGCATCTGCAATGTGTGTGAACTTCATGTGGACTTGGCTGTGGATGCATGGGCCTTTATTAGGTCAAAAGTGGCCTAGCAGCTGCTTTTCAGCCACTAACAAAATGGTCCATGAAGTTCTCCCAGGTAACTTTGTCCTGAAGATGAGAAGAAAGAGGAGAATGGACTGATGCTTGTACGGCAGCTCTCTGCTCTATTTGAGCACTCAAAGCGCTTCTTTACTCGACACTGCGACATGCAGCCTAGAGGAGCCGGGGATCGAACCACTGACCTTCTGATTAGTAGACAAACTATCTCCTGAACCACAGCTGCCCCTCATCTCATCTTGTGAGTCTTACTTCTGGCACTCAGACTCACACAAAGGGAAACAACTGAATTGTTATATTTACCGGCATGATTTGTCCCGGCAGCATGAGCTCAGCCATGGACATACACTAACAAAGGGAGACGCCTGACGGAGCTGATGTGGCAGCTGTTAGCCCTCTGAAAGCCTGAGTAATGCAGTGAGTTAGGCCAGACCTCCTGCGAATGACTGCAATGCCAATTTGTTGACATCACAATTTAGTTCAGTCCATGTCTGGAATTTACTTGCAGCTAAATAAAGACTTACAGTGCAGTCAATGGGATGAATGATTGTTGTGAACTGTAATGTTGGGGAACCACGTCTGAAGGATAAATATGGTCTCATTCTATTTTTTCCTCATTGTGAATAATTTCAATAAAACTTTGCAGCTGCTAAATAAGAAAATCTGTGATAATATTTGCCATTAAATGATGAGGGTGCACAAACCCGTGAGCACGACTGGTGGAAAACGGTGGAAAACGAGCTACATTCATTATTCATATATGATGAGAAACTCTGTTACTGTTACATTCTCAAGAACACAGACCAAATTATCAAAATTAACACCAAAATTAACACAGTAGTTAGGGAAGGCCAGCACTGTTGTTTCTTAACAAGGCGAGAACACTGCGGTTTAAGAATGTTCTTGAAGAACATTTAAGGCACGGGGAAGATGTTTGAGACACAACGACCTGCTGGAGACCGTTATCGAATGTGCTCATCTGTGCGTTTTGTGGGTTCAGATGTCTCGGTTCGTGGACATGGCGGAGTTTGGAGAAGCTGCTCGCTACCTTCGCCTCACCAACTTGGAGCAGCTGGCTGCCAAGGCCCAGGCGTTTGATGGTATCCATTTCCAATGAATACTTCTCTGTACACAGGTCTATATGTTGTATGTGTACGAGTACTACTGCCTACTAAACAAAAACTTATGTAATCCGTTTCCCTTAGGCACGAAGCGCGTTTGGATGCCTGAGGACACTGAAGCATATATTGAAGTGGAGATCAGAGAGCTGAACGGAGACAAGACCACTGTGGAGACCAAAGATGGACGGGTTAGTCACCCTGTCAGCTAACTAAGTACTCTATAGGCTGTTTATTTATTAGTCATTTAATATATTGAGCAGAGACATTCAGGCTGACACAGGTTCAGGTATTAAGCAGTGACTGAACAGGCTCAGGTCAAAAAGAAAAACAGCACACTCGCACACTGTGACAGCTGCACCACACTTTATCCCCAACAACAGAAATATATCTCCTTTTATTCATTTTCATTTTTATCTTTGTCCTGCATTAAAAATCTTTGGAAGTGACTTTGAGTTTGCTCTGAAAATCATCTTATTTTATAATCAAATCCTTAAATTTCACAGTGTGGGATTTAACTAAAGCTCTGTGTGAACTTTGTGTGCGTGTTTCAGTTTCTAATAGTAAAAGAAGACGACCTCCAGCCAATGAACCCTCCTAAGTTTGACATGATAGAGGACATGGCCATGCTGACGCACCTGAACGAAGCGTCTGTCCTCTTCAACCTGAGGAGGAGATACAGCATGTGGATGATCTATGTTAGCATCTACTCGAATACACAACGATCAGTGGACCTCAGAAACATTTCTTCCATCTTCCTCACTGTGCATTTCTAACCCCGTGTCTCTGGGTCAGACCTACTCTGGTCTGTTCTGTGTCACAGTCAACCCGTACAAATGGCTGCCGGTCTACACCCCTGAGGTGGTAACGGCCTACAAAGGGAGGCGACGCGCAGACATGCCACCGCACATCTACGCCATCGCCGACAACGCCTACACCGACATGCTGCAAAGTGAGTCACCTTGAACCTCTCAAC
Organism: Archocentrus centrarchus; assembly: GCF_007364275.1. NCBI lineage: Eukaryota > Metazoa > Chordata > Actinopteri > Cichliformes > Cichlidae > Archocentrus > Archocentrus centrarchus. The sequence goes on along the minus strand of NC_044352.1, from coordinate 3,293,463 downwards.
CCCCACCTTTAACCTGCCATCTGTGTAAGCTACAGCTTAGTCATTAGCCATACTATCATACTATAAGAGTCTTTATACTGTAAGGTGGCTGGGTGAAAGCTAACTATCTAAATGACTTCTATACTGCACCTTTCATTGCAGTTAAACCTTAAATGTGTGCTCTGATTGTGGTGTCAACATTTTTTAGTGTATAAAGCTTCTTCATTTGCTCAGCGGAGGGTAATGTTAGTTTTTATAGTTAGACCTCATACTAGCAGTGTGGTCTCAAGTTTGTAGTCATACAGAGGGGTGGTTATTTGGCTTCTTATCACACTAATATTTTGGTGTAGCACCTGAACACCAGATTTTCTATTTGCTTCTATTTGTGTGAACTTGTAAAGTTAGAAGATTTTCCTCTTGGCCGTTTATTCACCCGGGTCTGTTCTCCCCCACAGATCGTGAGAACCAGTCAATGCTCATCACGTAAGTCTGAATCACAGCTCATCTAATCTCACAGGCGGTGATAAAACAGAGTCAAAACTAGGGCTGCAACTGTCGATTATTTTAGTAATCAGTATTCTATCGATAATTCCATCAATTAATCGAGTAATCGGATAAGAAATACTTTTGTCTTATTAACAATCTGCATATTTTAACTTCAGTACTGCAGTTTTTCTCTGCCTGAAACAAACAGGGTGGATGGAGCAGCTACAAAGTTCTTTTCTTCACTTACTGATCAGGTGGTTGATGAAGGACCTCCACCTGTTTCCCAGTAAAGGTTTAATGGTGGTTACAGGAACAAGCGCTGCTGCTTTGGATGCTAGAAAAGCGTTTCCCTTCACTCCACCTGAGCTCACCGTCTTGATAACAGCACTGCCTCTTTATGCTTGCCGCATGCGCAGACAGACTGCACATAAAACAGCTGCTGCTGCTGTTGTATCAGTGTTTTTGTTGAAAAAATGTATTCACAAGCATCCTCCTAAATATGTTTGTATTGCAGGTCTATTTTTAGCTGCTAATCAGGACTTAAAGCATAAAAAATATTTTGATGGAGTCACTAGTGCTAATGGTGGCACCTGCTCGCAAACTGTTGTGATTGCGGTCCGTTCCAATAGCTAACAGCTGAAATTGTCAGCACAAGCGAGCACAACACACACACACACACACACACACACACACACACACACACACACACACACACACACACACACGAGTGTAGAGAGCAGTGGAGGCGTGGAAAAACGTGTTGGCGATGACACACTCAGTGTTAAAGGGTCATTTTCCCAAATGATGGAAATCCGTCACAGCGATGGAGAACTTTAATGCTGCTAATGTGGGTGAAACGTTCTGCTTACACGGAAACATCTGAGCGCTGCAGAGTTTAAACGAAGCATCGAAGCAACAAATTTGTGTCAAGGAATTTTTATAGTCGAATTATTTGAGTTACTCGAGGACATGAAAATATGAATTTGATGAGAACAAACAACTATGTGCTATATATAAACACACAGTTTGTTTAATTAAACCTCTCCCTGACAAAAAGGGGTTGGGATAGGGCTAAGGCCCCAGATCAGGAAAACTAAACTCTTATACTACTTTCCACCGCCGAGGTGCCGGTGCTCGTGCCAGTGCTGGTGTCAGTTTCAATGAACCGGTGAAACGCTTAAGAACAAGCCTGCGTTTCCACCACGCTTTGTGAACCGCTCCTTTACGTATGAGCGTGGGCGGGTCCTCGTCTGGACACGGAAGCCGAAGGTCACAAACGTGGGAGAACACGCTCCCCTTTCTGTGCTGCAAATACGCTTTAGGGTCCAAACCAAACTACTGCAGCATCTGTGTGCAGCACAGAGGGAAACACAGACAGCGATTAGAGCAAGACGACAAGTACGCACTTTGTGTCCTTTTATCTGTGATATGAACTGATACAAAGCAGCAAGTTCAGCCTTAGAGCCCAACCTAATTCACAGCCGTGAAAATTGCTTCACTTTTCTCCTGTAATACACACCATGCAGTGAAATAGCCGTAGAAATCTTTACGTTGAGATGGCCCCGCCACGCCCTTCTGCTGGTTGCATCACGCGGGGCCGGAGTTGAACCCATTTTTTGGCCGAGCACATTTCCGGTGGAAAACCCACTGAACGGTTCAAATACTGGCACTGGCACCCCGTCAGTGAAAGAAGGGCCTCAGAGAAACACTGGCAGCAAACTCAAAGCAAACAGACCTTCCCCATGAAGGAGTAAGACAGGTTGCAGTGATTGAATTGGCCTCAGGAAGCAAACCAAGACTAGGTAGAGTTTGACCTGCAGTCCAAAAGGAATCCAAAGGCTGAGCAAGGCCCAGGAACATGTGGTGCAGAGATACCAAGGCAACAATGCAGAAAAACTGACACTATTGAAGGGATCTGGAGAAGATCGTCAAGTGGAAGGGCTAGCAGGGAGTTGTTTTAAACCTTTTAACTGAAACGCGGCTGTGTCGTTGCACCATCCTTTCAGCGGTGAGTCAGGTGCCGGGAAAACAGTCAACACTAAGAGGGTGATCCAGTACTTCGCCATCGTCGCTGCTTTGGGGGAAAATGTGAAAAAAGGAGTAAGATGTCTCAACGTTTTCTCTTTTACTTCATTAGTATTTTGTTCCAGTCAATATTAAAAAAATACCGACTTTTGGAGTATGTCTGCAATGTTGCATCTCTCTGTATTCAGGGATCTTTAGAGGATCAGATTATTGAAGCTAATCCAGCCATGGAAGCATTTGGGAATGCCAAAACCATCCGGAACGACAACTCCTCCCGCTTTGTGAGTTCAGCAGTATAACTATGCTCCTCAAAGCTGGAGTGGATATCAACGATTTGTGTTAAATTTGTGTTTCAATGTGTTATCAAGACTGGGTTTGTGTTTGTGTGTTTCAGGGAAAATTCATCAGAATTCACTTTGGTCCGACAGGGAAGCTGGCGTCTGCTGACATCGACATCTGTGAGCTCTCTGAAACGGTCGTTAGTTTGAATTTGAAGGAGTTAAACTGCTCGAGTGTGTTAGATTTTTTTCTCAGTGTTTCTCAAATGGCCGTTTATAATCCTGCAACTACAAACCAGTTATCCTCTGACAGACCGACTGACAGCACATTCCTGCCTTTGTAAACGATTTCTGAGCCAGAGATCTAAAAAAGACAAGGTCTGTTAAAATTAAGGCCATCCCTCATTATGTAGGGTTGCATGCAAAATTATAGCAAAATGGCCTGATTTTTGTGAGGTATTAGGGTGGAAAGAGGGCTCAAACAACCCATCATCCCAGTGAAAACTTGGGAACTAAAAGTCCAGGTTACTATTCTGCCCTCTAAGTTCCCAAGATTGAACCAGTTGCAGGGATGCGTGTCTAAAGTCTCGGTGTCAGATCCCAAAGGGAACGTTTTGAGGAGCTGCAGGTGTCTCTTGATGTTTTGGCTGATCAGTGAATGTAGATGTGTGTTTATTTTACTCAGACCTTCTAGAAAAGTCCAGAGTTGTGTTCCAGCAGCCCGGAGAGAGAAGCTACCACATCTACTACCAGATTCTGTCCAATCACAAGCCAGAATTACAAGGTAAAAAAATACCCTCTGCTATGGCCTGTCCAGCTGTGAGGTAACCACCAATATCAATTTACAGAACAAACTTTCTATCTTTCAAACTGAACTTGTGAACTGGATTCATAGAAGGGCCACACTGACAGTCTGTGACTTCAGTTATCATTCAGGCCACAACACACAGAGCCCCCTGTTAGAAGCTAGCAGGCACATTTAACCAGCAGACAGGTGAGATCTGACTCACCTTACGTGAGGCTGAAGCTCTTTTTAAACGTCCCCTCCGGGCTCGGTGTCCCACTGGAGACGCTCATGTGATTAGAAACATGGCTGCTCAGCGCTCCCTTCACAAACCCGCCGCGGCCTTTCTGTGCTGCAGGAAAATGGCGGCCGTTAGTTTTCATTTCCTGTTCCGCCTCCGGGCGTCCCGATGGTTACATCATCATTAAGTTCACCGAGAAATGCACATGTGAAAAATATTTTTTACTGTAGAGATAATTACAAACGCAAAATTTCCTTAATTCATTTTGACAAGTTTTTATTGGCCTAATAGAAGCCATTATACAGCTGTAGAGGAGCGAGATTAGGAAACAAATATTTGCATAGGAAGTAATCTACATCTGTGTGTATGGAGGACCAAAAATGCCACAACAAATCACTCTGAGTGATCTTCGCCTGAGCTGCTTTGTAATCAAAGGAAATGTAATAGCCAACACATACTGTACCTGCTGCAGAGTGTGCACACCATTTAAATGGTGTATCAGCCATTAGATGGATGGATGCTCTGCTCAGTCCATAATTTACACTCTTAAACAAACATGACTGATACAAACACAAAAAGGCCATTCTTGTTGCCAACCAACAATTGTAATCTTAAGTTGTATAACTTAAATAAAGTCTGTTTTATCAGTTTAGTGCTCTCACTTTGATTGCTGGAATCTTTTTTTTTAGTTGCACCGTTGTTATGTCAGCAGTTACTGACTGCTGAAGTAATAACATTTAAAAGCTTGTGACCTTTGTCCCAGTCTAGCTTAAATTATACTTTCAGTGGCATAAAATGTTAGTGCACCTGATGTCTTGAGGTTGGTTGCTTTTCCGGTAAGTTACAAAGTTCTAGGTATTTAAAATATTTACTTATTAAAAGTTTAGGCAAGTGGTTTAACACTGATATCTGCTTATTTTTTCCTTTAGGCCTATTTATTGGTTAGAAATGCTGCAATATTATTTTTAAAGTACATTATGTGAGTAGTAGCTACATAACATATATCAATCTCTGCATAGACTGAGAGTTAATTATAATAACTTTATGTCATGTGTTGCAGACATGCTGCTGGTGACCACCAACCCCTACGACTACCAGGTGTGCTCTCAGGGTGTGACCACAGTGGAGGGCATCAGTGATGGAGAGGAGCTCAGGCTCACAGACGTACGATAAACACGCCAACATCTCAAACAACACCCTCTGCTCTCTGATGGTGCATGTAACCATGTAATCTACATGTTTGTGTGCAGCATGCCATGGACACGCTGGGCTTCACCCCAGAGGAGAAGTATGGCTGTTATAAAATCGTTGGTGCCATCATGCACTTTGGCAACATGAAGTTTAAGAAGAAACAGAGAGAAGAGCAGGCCGAGGCTGACGGCACAGAGAGTATGACACACTTAAACACCATGTGATCAATGGATGCAGGTGATGCTGCCTGGTAGAGATTTTGGGCACAGGCAGCTTACAGAAGTCTTGCTGTGTATTATGTCATTATTTGGACATTTTAGCATCTGAATACAGCAACCCACCTGTTTGAACTCTTCTCATTAACATTTCCATAATTTACATTGTCTATATGATCATATGTTGGATATTAATACACATTACCTGTAGACAGTGGTGTGCTCAGTGGTCTTAGGGTGACCAGATGGAAGACTGGGCAACATTTTTAACCCTGTCCCACATACTGAGACCATGCCCCCGATTTTGATTGGCTCTGCAGTGCATGCATTTTGCTAAAGTACATTTGCAAAGAAGGGAAGTCTTTTTCCTGTAGACAAGTGCAGGTAAAGCTGTCTTACTGCCAGTGCCATGCCCAACAAGGAAAGTCACCATGAAGTCACAAGCTCTTCTAATTTTGGTGGAATATGATGATTCTTGGTTATGGTCCAACCAAATGTTATGCAATACCAGTTGTGGGCCAAAAGTCTTGAGCTAGGGCTAACATGAATACAACAGCGGTTCTCTGTGCCAGACCTGGCTCAAATCTTACAACTCACCTGGTATCTGTATAAGGAGGAGCGGTGTTTGAGCTGAGGCAGCCCTCAATCAGATAAGTGTTACAGGGAAACAATTCAGAGGGTTCTGCTTGTGGTTAAGATATCCAAAATTATGGCATCAGTTTTATCGTTGCCTCCTTATCATCCATTACAGCTGTGGAATATGAATCTAGTCTATAGTGACAGACGCCTTAGATAATTACCTGTATGTGTTGTGTGTGTTAAGGTGCAGATAAAGCAGCTTACCTGATGGGCATCAGCTCTGCCGACCTGCTGAAAGGCCTGCTGAACCCCCGAGTCAAAGTTGGAAATGAGTTTATTGTTAAAGGACAGACTGTAGAACAGGTCATCAAAGTTTTCTGTCTTTACTGCAAAAATCTTAACTCTAAATTTCTAAACAGGTTTAACGCCAGTGCTAGAGAACCTAACATGTCGTGTTTTATGTCTAGGTCAATTATGCAGTGGCCGCCCTGGCCAAAGCCACCTATGACCGCATGTTTAAGTGGCTGGTGGGCCGTATCAACTCATCCTTATACACCGCTTTGCCTCGTCAGTACTTCATCGGTGTGCTGGACATCGCTGGCTTTGAAATCTTTGAGGTACAGAGGAAATAAAACAGTCACACTCAGCAACCCTGAAATCCAGCCAAGGTCCAGGACTTTCCAATGATACCAAATATATATAATCTGAAAATAGCTAGTGTAAAAATAATGCACAATCAATGGAACAAAAGTCCTGAAATCATAGCGAGGTTGTCCTAAACATCAGCTAAAACTCAGCTCAGCACAGAAAGCACTAGTATACAGCTTTTCAGATAACAGGAAACATTTTGTCAATCAGGATTTTCTCTTGTCGTGTGACTCACGTTGCAGAAGCTCGTCTGGCTTCCAGTCATTGTGCTAGACTAAAATCTTCTGTTGGGGTAAACTTCAAAAATGTTGTTCATCTCTTTTTGCAGTTCAATAATTTTGAGCAACTGTGCATCAACTACACCAACGAGAAGCTGCAGCAGTTCTTCAACCACCACATGTTCATCCTGGAGCAGGAGGAGTACAAGGCTGAAGGCATAGAGTGGACCTTCATAGACTTCGGTTTGGACTTACAGGCCTGCATAGACCTCATAGAGAAGGTATGTTTGCATGCGTTATACAGACAGAAGAGGACTGCGTTGGATGATTGCAAAGTGCAGTCTGTGTGAACATGAGATGAATTAATTAGAGCTCCTTTTTCCAGCCGATGGGTATTCTGTCCATCATGGAGGAGGAGTGCATGTTCCCCAAGGCCACGGACCACAGCTTTAAAACCAAACTTTATGATAATCATCTGGGGAAGTCACCCAACTTCCAGCGGCCGCGTCTGGACAAAAAGCGCAAATATGAGACTCACTTTGAGTTGGTTCACTATGCTGGAGTGGTGGGTATCACTTCATACAGTTCCTTTTTCTGTTGGTGGTCATGTTTTAGTCTCTATGAAGCTGAAGTTCTCCAGTCTTTATTAGGATAATTTAATTAAATATTCTCAGTCATTAAAGGCACCGTGGCAAGTGAGTAGATATTATTGATCCGTCCTTAATCAGTCACTGTTGCTGTACAGTTTCAACTCTGCTGCAGTAGGGACGCTGCACTGGCCTTTTGAGTTTTCATTTGAGCTACATTCATCACTTTACTCTCACTATGATAATGCATTCTGCGTTGAGACTCTGAAGATGTAAAATGTTGCTGGGGAGGGAACATCTGGATGAGATTTGGTCTGGTGCTGCCCCAGTGTGGCTTTGATACTTTAATGGATAAAAGGATGACTGACATATGATGGGAAACACATTAGAGCAAAGGTTAGGGTATCAAGCATGCAGCTTGGGGGCAGAACCCATCCACCAAAGGGTTGAATCCCACCCCACTGCATGGATTTGATTTCCAAAGTGTGAAAATTGCTGATAATTCATTGATATCTTACATTTTTCAATAAAATGTGCTGCTGTTTCTGGTGAGGTGATGCTGACGTTAATAAACAGGAGAGGAAAGTTACGAGTACTTCCAGGTCTTGTTGAGGTGTTTGAGTTTGAGTTAATTCCTGGTTTGCAACAGGCACATATAAGAAGACATATTTGTAAGATATCGCAGGCTGTTCAACATCTGTTTTGTAAACTGATGGTTCATTGAACATGAACATTTTAAGAACATAGGTGTACTCATTTACATTTAAAGAAATTTAGTCTCTTATTCAGTTGTTTTACTGGTTTGAACCCATGTGAGATCCAACTGGGCTGGAGGTGGTCCAGAAACTAAAATGTGTTTGACATCTTTGCATTAGAAGGTTGAATATGTCACCAGAGTAACTGGATGGTTATAGTGTAGCACGTTAACATCTGGTCTAAGGTTTGCTGCTGTGTACACTGGTCATTGTTAACAGTCTGATTATGAATGCATGTAAACTTGGAAAAGCTTAAGTAAAGCTGTCATGAGAGTGTGGCTGATGATTTACAGATTGCATTTCAGTCAGTGTGTTTCTTTTTTTTTTATCTCAACACAGAGAGCAAAACGCGCACACATCTAAAGCCTGATCAAACCTCAATGATCAATACAGCAAATGTCAGCCAGAAAGCTTCTGATACCACGTCTTGTCCCTTGCCTGCAGATTATTGAAAATTGATATGCAGACATCTTTTTATTGTAAATCTCAATGATGTGATTGATATGAATATGTATTTCAGTTCTAGTAACCTGAAGAGTGGATCCTTCCCTTGAGATTTTCTTTGACCTGAGATGTGTGTTGATTGAAATAAAGGAGAACATATATCAGGCTTTAAACACAGAGCTTCTCTCTGCAGAGTCAGATCTGCCTGAGGTTAATGACACATTAAAGAATTAGTGTAAAAAGCTCCGCTGACCGTTGTAGGTGCCGTACAACATCACAGGCTGGCTGGACAAAAACAGAGATCCTCTGAATGAGACGGTGGTGGCCCTCTTCCAGAAATCCTCCAACAAACTGATGGCTGCACTTTTTGAGAACTACGTCAGCTCTGACATGCGTAAGTAAACAGCTTCACTGAATGTTTAATTAAACAGCATTCATCAGCCACAAAGATGAGCTTACCTGCACACCAGTGAAAGAACTGTGATAAAGTGAGTGTGTCTTGCTTGTTGTGTTGCTGTAGCGAGTGATCCGAAGGCTGAAACCAAACAGAGGAGGAGGAAAGCAGCTTCTTTCCAAACTGTTTCACAGTTGCATAAGGTGCGTTCACTCGAGACTATCATGAACTCAGTTCTGCTCAATATTAATTTTATCTCTTCATAAGCTTATTGGTGCAGCTCTCCACTACAGTCCCAGTTTCTCATGCACCCTCTTGGGAAAATGAATTGCCCACCCTGTCATACACTGTAATGGAGGCTTCAGCTCATTGTGTGTGTGTTTATTACAGGAAAATCTTAATAAGCTGATGGCTAACCTTCGCAGCACTCAGCCTCACTTTGTCCGCTGCATAATCCCCAATGAGAGCAAGAATCCAGGTAAAACCATGAAGCCTCGGTGCCCACTGGCACCTATTCTCTGTTAGGTAGTCCACCTCATCCAGAAAACATAAACTTGTTAAAAGAATGATCTATAACTGGCTCCACGAAAGGTGTTTTTATTGTCTCTTATTATAAAGATGCTGTTAGCACTTAAAATGTTCTTTAAGTTACATTTTGAGACGTCTTCCTGTGTTTTTTCCAGGTGTGATGGATCCCTTCCTGGTCCTCCATCAGCTGAGGTGTAACGGCGTCCTCGAGGGCATCAGGATTTGCAGGAAGGGCTTTCCGAACCGTATCCTGTATGCTGAATTCAGACAGCGGTCAGTCCCAAAACTAACACACATTTATTTAATTCACCTATTTTCATATTGCTCTTCAATAATTGACTTTTTCCTTCTCAGTTATCGCATCTTGAATCCTTCTGCGATTCCAGAGGACTCATTTGTGGACAGCAGGAAGGCTGTGGAGAAACTGCTGGGCTCTCTTGACATAGACCACACCCAGTACAAGTTTGGACACACTAAGGTACAACAAACTCATGTTAACCCTGCTTTAGTGGCTCAGTTCTTGGCGTTAAGCTGGTGATCCCCCCCTCTTCTCCTCAGGTGTTCTTTAAGGCGGGTCTGTTGGGCCAGTTGGAGGACATGAGGGACAACCGCCTGTCTCAGATCCTCACCACAGTTCAGGCCAAATGCAGAGGGAAGCTGATGAGGATGGAACGACAGAAACTGATGCTGCAGAGGTCAATATGACAACCATCAGATGATAATGAACCAGTAAAAAATAGACTTCAAAAACACCTCCTGTTTATGTTCTTGTTTCTTTGTGGAACAAAGGATTGAAATGACGTGCATCGTTTCATTGTGCATAAAAATGTAATTGTAAGAGTGAAAATCAACACACACAGAGTGTCATGAACATATATCAACCTACAAAAATCCCCAAATTACTCCAAATTAAGCAGAAATTAAGAGACTCTAGGCTGGAAGTCTACTACACTGACAGCTCACTGAAGAGCTTGTAGAGATTTCTCCTGGAAGGATCTGATACTTTATAATGCCAACATTCTTTTATCCACTCTTCTTCCATTTAGCCAATCCGATTTATCCGGTGGTAGCAGCTCGAGCATTGCATTAAACATGTCCTTTTCAGTGATTTCCAGTTCCACAGGGTCATGAGGAGCTCTCCAGCTGGATAAGATACTGTAAACAATCTCAGCAGTGAGTTTACGATCTACACCGGAGTTCCCTCCTAGCTGGAATTTCCTAGAAAACCTCTGAAGTTGGCATCTGGATCAGATGTCTGAGTCTTCCAACAGAGGAAACTCATGAACCTCTGTCCATTATGCAGAGTTCATGATTATGGATGATGGTTAGCATGTGGACTGTTAATCGAAGTTTCCAGCTCAGATCTGTCTTCATTGCAGTGCAGTGGCTTCAGACTTGGTGGTACTGACTCTCATCTTTGGAGTATTTTGGGGCTGCAAAGAGACTGATGTGGTTTTTAATTATTTCAGAGACGCTGTGATGGTGATCCAGTTTGCCATCAGGGCATTCTTCTCGGTGAGGACTTGGCCGTGGATGATGTTGTTCTATAAGCTCCGTCCGCTGCTCAGGAGTGCCCAGGCAGAGAAGGAACTGGCCGCTCTGAACGAAGACTTCAAGAAACTAAAAGAGGCCTACGACAGGTGTGTTAATGTGCTCGTGCTTGAATCAGGGCTACAAACTGATGTGAGCTTCATGCAGACAGATGTTTGGTGTCATCTCATGGTTCTTTTCTTCATCAGGTCTGAAGTGAAGCGGAAAGAGGCGGAGGAGCGACAGGTGGCTTTGGTTCAGGAGAAAAACGATCTGGCTCTCCAGCTTCAAGCAGTAAGTCACAAAAACAGTAAAGGAGCAGTGCCACATTTTGTTCACTCACTAAATCAGGGAAATGAATCAGCTTATAAAACTGCATTTTCCTGAAATTTTGTGAAATAGGAATTTTCACACTGATACCTTTTATAAGACACTGTTTGAAATGAGGCTGTGTAGTGCTCTTACCGAACTGTCTATGGACTGTAGAAAGACCTGGTGATTGTTAAGAGGTGAGCGTTGTTCTACTTCCTGTGTTTTTTTTGTCCTGGGTGACCTTCCTATGATTCTCTTTTCTTGCTGTCCTGGTAGAAGCAGCCTGAGCTTAGTTCTGCTGGTGACCTCTTTTCCTCACCCCTGTCACCAAGCACTTGTTCATAGGCAATCATACAATTGAATTCAATTTTATTTATAAAGCACCAAATCACAACAAACAGTCGCCTCAAGGTTCTTTATTTTGTAAGGTAAAGACTGTACAGGAAGAAACCTCCAGCAGAACCAGGCTCAGGGAGGGGCAGTCATCTGCTGAGGGGGGGCTGACCATTGAGGTTCTCTCTCTGCTATTGTAGCGTCTTTACTTTACAAGATAAAATCTTGATATCATTGTTGCAAACTGGCACTGTTTGCAACAATGGCACAAATTCAACTGAATTGGAGCTTCAGAGTCATATCAGTGACTATTCCAATTCATATATGGTTCCTCTCTTTTTTTTAACCCAAACCATCCAGGAGCAGGACAACCTGATGGATGCAGAGGATCGCTGCAACCAGCTGATTCAGTCTAAAATCTCTCTGGAGTCAAAGCTGAAGGAGATGCAGGAGCGCCTGGAGGATGAGGAAGAGGTGAGCGCCACGCTGACCTCCAAGAAGCGTCAGCTGGAGGACGAGGTGTTATCACTGAAGAGAGATGTGGATGACCTGGAGATGACCCTGGCTAAAGTGGAGAGAGAGAGACATGGGGTTGAGAACAAGGTGCGTCCCCTCCAAAAAAAAAAAAAAAGAGTGTATCAGTGCTGTTTTCCATCACTTCCCTCACACACAGAACAATGTGTTTCTCCGTGTGCATCTCCATCCAGGTGAAGAACCTGTCACAGGAGATGTCGGTTCTAGATGAATCCATAGCGTCACTGAGCAGAGAGAAAGCTGCCCTGCTGGAAGCTCACCAGCAGGCACTGAATGACCTTCAGGCGCAGGAGGACAAAGTCAACATGCTGGCCAAGACAAAAGCTCGACTGGAGCAGCAGGTGGACAGTGTAAGAAACGACCTTCTTCAAGTATTTCACACTGAGTCGTAAGAACAAACTGAAGCAAAGCCAAACATTCACCACGTCAGTAAGATGTCGTTCCAGCAGAAGCGCAGAGCAACCTTAGCTGTCAGGTTCTCCAGATCTGTGGAGCTCTGAATTGATGCTGTACAAATAAAATTTAACTTTACTCAAGTAACTTTTTTTTGCTTCTGAGGTTTAGTGCTGAGTACATACAGTTATGAAAGGGAAAATGAGCTTTCTTACAGGTTGTAAACATGTTTAATTCTGCTGTAAATCTGTAAAATGTGAAATTGTAACATCGGAGTCTGCAGGCTTTCACTCACTTTTGGAATCAGCCTCGAGTGGACATTAAAGCGTTCTCTAATTTTATTTCTGGTTTCCCTCTCACGTTTAGGTGGAAGCTTCTCTGGAGCTGGAGAAGAAGGTGCGAACCGATCTGGAACGAACCAAACGGAAGTTAGAGGGGGATCTGAAGCTGTCCATGGACTCAGTGAAGGAGCTGGAAAACCAGAAGGAAGAGCAGGAAGAAAGACTGAGAAAGTAGGAGAAATGTCCAGAGCTTTGTAATATAAATATTTAGCTATAAAAGGGCTCATTTGACCTTAAAATAAAAGAACTGTGGTGCAAAAATAAATACATCCAATCCCTACAAAACTCTTGCCTCTCTTCATCCTTCTCTAAAGAAAAGACTTTGAGTTGGTTCAGCTTCAGTCAAAAATGGAGGATGAGCAGAGCCTGGTTACTCAGCTTCAGAAGAAGATCAAAGAGCTTCAGGTTGGTGCAGAGCAGAACGTGTTCTGCTTCCTTTTCTTCACTGTCGCTCTTATAGTTTGCTTTGTGATTGCTGTCCTCAGACTCGTATCGAGGAGCTGGAGGAGACGCTGGAGGCGGAGCGGGCGTGGCGCTCCAAAGCTGAACGTCAGAGGAACGATGTCGCCAAAGAGCTGGAGGAGCTGGGAGAGAAGCTGGAGGAGGCGGGAGGAGCCTCTGCTGCTCAGATCGCTCTCAACAGGTTCAAATAAACCTCACTTTACATAAAGGAGGTCTGTGTAGGGTCAGAAGTGGAGGAAGTTTATTATGGTCATCTCAGGCACACAGCTGTAGCTGTACGTATGACAGAGAAGTCCTTTAATAAGTAGGCCTAAAGATCATGAAAAGTAAACTATAAATATATGGACTACAGGATGATTAACTGAGCTTTTAAATTCTGTCTGTAAACATCAGCTTTATTCCCAGGACATGTACCTGACCATCTGAGGGATTAGTTACCTGAACAGGTTGTCTCCCTTTCAATAGAAACTGTAAATACCTTCTCATTAAACAGGAAGCGAGAGGCAGATTTCCTGAAGTTACGGCGGGAGCTGGAGGAGGCGGGCCTTCATCACGAGGCGACGGCCGCCACTCTGAGGAAGAAGCACTCGGACATGGTGACGGAGCTCAGTGAGCAGATAGATGCTCTGCAGAGAGCCAAACAGAAGCTGGAAAAGGAGAAGACTGAGTTCCGGCTGGAGGCCGATGACCTGGCTGCCAGTGTGGAGCAGCTCTCCAGGGCAAAGGTAGAAACAGACCTCCACCTTAAGGGGGGGTGGGGTGGGGGGTGCACTCCACCAGTTTTATTTTAACCCACCATTATTATAAAAAAAGCTGATGACAGGACAGCCCCAGTTACAAACAAGGGTGGTTTTTCCACAGAAGGTTCCTGTTGTCCAAACCGTCCCAGAACCTTAAATTAAAAGTGGCCATTGGCTGAGAGGTACACTGTTTACACTTGATTTAAACCTGTGATCTGGATGGTTAATCGGAATAATGAATAAAACATGTTAACACACGGGTACAATCAGATTTAAACAAGTTGTTACATTGTAACAGCCGGGGGATCTACACCAAGCTGACTGTGTTAATCGTCTGTGTGTGCAGGCGGCTGTGGAGAAGATGTGCAGGGTCTACGAGGACCAGCTGAATGAAAGCAGGAGCCGAGCGGATGAGCTGCAGAGACAACTGTCTGAAGTCAATGCTCAGAAAGCACGAGCAGTCACAGAAACCAGTACAAGACGCGGACACACCAGACACCAAATACTTTATTGGTCAAACTGCAGCAGATTAAACGTTAGCTTGCCAAGCTCTGGCTTTTGTTAATGAGACACAGACACGGTCATAAAAATGTTGGAAATGATGCAGTGATGATGACCATCAGTACAGTCATGGCTGCATTACAAATAGAAACACTAGTAGATGATTTTGCTACTTTTGACGTCACCAATTTGTCAAAATGCAGCTTCTTAAGTTTCCTGATGTTGATCATTTCATCACCTCATTTTTCCCACAAAAGCAGAATTTCAGACTCAGCTGATGAAATACATTAGAAGTAAAAACTTTACAATACAAAGTTGTAGCTACTGACGGGACTTAGAGCACCTGCAAGAATTCACTCAATTCAAATGGTCTTTGATCTAAAATGATTTGCACTTTAATGCACAAAAGAAAAAACATAAAATGAATTTCTGAAGCTTTTCATACCCACATACCTTTCACTGTTGCTTTTTCAGCTGAGTACAAACGCCGTCTGGAGGAGCGGGACGCTATGATTGTTCAGCTCCAGCGTTTGAAGGCAGGCGTCTGCCAGAACGTGGAGGACATGAAGAAGCAGCTGGAGGAGGAGAGCCAAGTAATGTTTAACTCTTAAAACTGTAACACATCCCTTCGATACAGAGTTCCCTGATGGTCCTGCCTGTATTTCAGCTTTTTATCAATACTTTTATTACTTTTTTTTGTTAAGGCATTTTTCCTGTGTCTGTGTTTCAGGCTCGCGTGGCGCTGGCTCACGCGGTGCAGGCATCCCGACACGACTGCAGCCTCCTCAGAGAGCAGCTGGAGGAGGAGCAGGAGGCCAAGGCTGAACTGCAGAGGGCGCTGTCTACGGCCAACAGTCAGGTGGTTCAGTGGAGAGCGAAGTACGAGACTGACGCTGTGCTGAGAATAGAGGAGCTGGAGGAAGCAAAGTAAGACAATACTGCTATAGCTGCTGGTCACTCTGCAGCTCTGTTCTAACTCATTACAGGAGAATGCAAAGATCACTTTTTTTTTTTTTTTAATGCAGTTAGAGTCAAAGATGGAGCCTTGACTTTAGACTGGTGGATTTTAAGAGATTGAACTGCTTTATTTGTAGGAAGAAACTGGTAGTGAAACTGCAGACCTTCGAAGAAGCCGCTGAGGCATCTCAGGCTAAATGCTCCTCACTGGAGAAAACCAAAGAGCGTCTGCAGACAGAGATTGAAGACCTGATGGTGGACTTAGAGCGCTCCAATGCTGCAGCTCTGGCTCTGGACAAGAGGCAACGCAACTTTGACAAGGTCAGACACCCCAACATAAGCAAAACATGGTAGATTAATTCTTCAATACCCACCATCTGTAGGTGTGGTGAAACAAGCTCAGAAACAGCTTTGTGTGTTGGTTTGATGCAGGTGCTGAGTGACTGGAAGCTGAAGTTCGAGGAGAGTCAGACAGAGCTGGAGGCGTCACAGAAAGAGTCTCGCAGTCTGAGCACTGAGCTCTTCAAACTGAAGAACTGCTATGAAGAAGCTCTGGACCAGCTGGAGACGATTAAACGAGAAAACAGGAACCTGCAAGGTGCTAGTACCTTAACTTACTCTAAACACTCTGATATCTTCATTGTTGGGTCTTTACTTTAAATTAACACGGCTCGAGGTGACTGTAATTGTGATTTGGTACCCCTCACCCCCACCCCGACAACCCTGAAGTGAATAAACGGAAGAAAATGGATGGATGGATGGATGGATGAATGAATGAGGTTCTGGCATCAAATCTCTAGAGAATGTCATGATAAACAGGAAGGTAGAGCTATATCATATAGAGCCACATGCAGTGCATTGTTTTTAGCATGGATGTATAAAGAAAGCAGACTTATCCTCTGCATCTGAAAAGCAATTCCAAGAGTTGTAAACCTGCATTCTTTGAATTGGTCAGCAGGGGGCGACTGATCTGGTTGCAAAGGGAAGTTTGATTGTATAGAAGTCTATGAGTGAATGACACTACTCGAATCATAACATTCAGCAAATCCCGTTAAGTTGGGATACCCTACAGATGAGCAACGTTTGTCAGTCAACTGTTAAATTAATTCTATAAATGATGGAAAACTCAGTCACAAGCCTTTGTGCATAAAAGTCCTAAAATATGAGAACCATCCAATCACCAAGTGAAAATGTTAATGATGATGTTGCCAAAAAACCCAATCCACAGTTTAATCTGCTTTAAGAAACCAACACTACAGAAACAAGAGTCACATTAGTGCTTAGCAAAGTTATAGTTTCTTACCTTTCTGTTACTCCGGTGGACATACCTGTTGAGTCACTGTGTGCTGCACACACTGTTTATGGAAGAGTCCAATGAATAAAATAATTCCAAGATTTTATTCATTTTTTAATGTTTCGGGAGTTAAGGGGATAAATTCTGGGTGAATTCAGCATCTTTCCGCTGTATCAAAGTGTTATTAAAGTTTTTGATTCCAGAGGAGATCCTGGATCTGACAGATCAGATCAGTCAGGGAGGAAAGACGATCCATGAGCTGGAAAGGATGAAGAAGCTCCTCGATGTGGAGAAGAGTGACATTAGAGCTGCTCTGGAGGAAGCAGAGGTAACTACCTGCGGTAATTAATTACCTGTAAAGTCTTGATCACCTGAGCTGTTGAAATGATAGCTTCCATCTTTCCAATGATCAGGGGACCTTGGAGCATGAGGAGAGTAAGATCTTGAGATATCAGATGGAGCTGGAGCACATAAGGGCGGAGATGAACCGAAAGATTTCAGAGAAAGACGAGGAGATCGACAGCCTCAGGTAACAAATATATCACTAACAGACTCAGAGGGACAAAATATAAGGAATAAATAATGAATGAGATGAAACTGGAGAATACCAATACCAATCATACCAGAAGAAAAGGTTCAAACCTACTTCATAAGTGACCACTGCAACCTTAGTGTTGATAGACTTGAGGGGTAATTCCAGTGCTGTCCATCAGGGGGAGCCACCAGCGTTCCCTGGAGGCCATGCAGGTCAATTTGGAGGCAGAGATTCGCCATCGCAGTGAGGCGGTTCGTCTGAGGAAGAAGATGGAGTCTGACCTGAACGAGATGGAGATCCAGCTGGGACACGCCAACAGGCAGCAAGCCGAGAGCCAGAGGATCATCAGACACCTGCAGACACAGGTACTCCTGTCACCTGTGCTCAGACCTCATTCAAATCTGAAGCAATAGTTCAGCCTCTGTGGTGACTTAGTCACTCACAGTGTGAGTGACAGCCACACTTATTCACTCACAGTGTGGCTGTGAGTGAATAAGTTGTGAGAATAAGTTATGACCAAAACCAAACAACAGGATCGCCCCCTAGTGCTAAAGAGATATAACGTTTAGGTAAATCTGCACCTAAAGGGTAAAGGTCACTCTTAGGATGCCAGCGTTCACATTCTGGACCGGGAAGACCGATGGTGTGACAGAGCAGCAAAAGCAGCATCTATGCCCGCTGTGAACGAGCATCACTGAACAGAGGTGGAGGCTTCCAACACCAACTGTCAGCCTCCTACAGGACAGTCTTAAGATCCCTTCCTAGGTGCCTCAACTCCCACTCACACCTTACTTCAGGGGACCTCAGGAGGTCACATGATAAGATGGGGAAAGGTCTCTAATAGTGGGTCAGCGACCACCTCCAAAGGGGACACCCCCACTGGAGTGTCGCTCTCCACCTTTTGGTGGAGAAGATGATGATGGATGTATGAGAGCTGAAACGCTTCAAGAACATAAAGATGTCCAGTCGCCTTTTTTTTCATGACAGCGTCTAAACCGCTGTGCTTTGTTCTGTCACAGGTTAAAGAGCAGCAGGTGGAGCTGGAAGACAAAGTCCAGCTGACCAATCAGCTTAGAGAGCAAATCGCTCTCCTGGAGCGGCGTTGTGCACTGATGTCAGCAGAGGAGGAGGAGCTGCGGGGGGTCCTGGAACAGACAGACCGCGCCCGCAAGATGGCCGAACACGAGCTGGTGGAGGCGTCAGAGAGAGTTAACCTGCTCACTACACAGGTTAAATAGATATGCCACATCATATTAAAATATGAGCCACCGATATCCACATAAATAACTTTTTTATGGTTTGATTATTTCCTGTGTTTTAGAACGTGGGCCTCGTGAACCAGAAGAAGAAGCTGGAGTCCGATCTGTCTGTGCTGACCGGAGAGGTGGACGAGGCGATGCAGGAGAGCCGCAGTGCTGAGGAGAAGGCCAAAAAGGCCATAACTGATGTTAGTCCTGACCTCTGACCCCTGATCAAACAATTAAATTTAAAATTTAATGAGATTAACACGGTTTTCCAGTTTCAAGCTCAGTCATCAGATGATGAAAAACTACAATTTAACAGCAGCTGAATGGAAAATGGCCTTATTAAACTTTAAATTTAATTACTCTAATAGCATTTCTTATTCATGTTGTGCCTGATTTATTTTTCCCACAAAGCTGTGATTGATGCATCCATCACGCTCTGCCAGCTTCAGAGGCTTCTTACCTGAATCCTCTTCATGTCTGTGCTTCACCAGGCGGCCGTGATGGCGGAGGAGCTGAAGAAGGAGCAGGACAGCAGCACCATCCTGGAGAGAATGAAGAAGAATATGGAGTCTACAGTAAAAGGTTCATTAACACCAAAAAAGACCCCCAAAAATGCCACGTTAGTGTTTGGATGATAGGGTGGAGCACAAAGCTCGATTAATGAGCTGCATCCATAAACTGTATGCGTGCATCACACAGACACACACACAGCTAATAAAGTAGTAGAATTTAGCTCACCGGAGCTGAAGCCCACACTTCCTGTCCCACACTGCTCCAGCTCAGTGAGCACAGTTAGCTGATCTGAGGTCAGCCACACGTATCTGTGCTAAGGAGGAAACAGCAGCATCAGTGGGACCTTCACTGCTTCCACATCTGTTGCCTTAAACTGTTTCCTAATATCTGTTCATATTTCCTCACCTTCTAGTCCACAGGCTGCTCTGGTGCAGCTTTAACTCTAGACTTGCACATTCAGTTCTATTAGAAGAGTTTTTTTGGAAGATACTTTTATGAATTATAAAACAACAGCACCTTTTAAAAAACTTAATCCAACTCTAATTTCACATATTTGCAGCTCATAAATTCCTAATCAGTGTGAGTGCTGCATTTGTGTGATTCAGGCCTCAGTTTGGGTGAATGAGCATCCACACCCACACAGATGACCTGTGTTTGCTTCACAGTGGCGTTAACATCATCTGTGTGCTCCTGACAGAGCTGCAGGTCAAACTGGACGAGACGGAGCAGATGGCACTGAAGGGCGGAAAGAAGCAGCTCCACAAACTGGAGACGAGAGTGAGTGAAAACCTCTCCAGAAATCATATTCTCATATTGGGGAAAGTCAGCTTTCAAGGCCTGGTAGTTTAAAGTGGATGTATTTTATTTGTCCTTATTTTATGGTGGATGTTGATATTAAATATTCAGTCTATGTATTTGATGCATGAAGGCTCCTTTACGCTGGGCTCGGCTCTCTCGTGCTGGGCACGAGTAGCCAGTTCATGGGGGTCTGACCTGGATAATGAGTGAGAGGTGGGGTACACCCTCGACAGGCGAACCCTCTGCCATCACACCAGCAGCCACTTTATGTTCACCATTTAACCTGATAAGCAGGTTTTTGGATTTAGGAGCAGGCTTCTAACAACGTCACAGCTTTCTTGTACAGAGACAGAAATGGGGCGGGGCAGCATGCAGGTAGTATGGAGATTGGTTCTGAGCTTCAGTATACGGAGGATTGGATCTGACAGTTTTGGTCCTCCATATCAGTAACGGGTGACAGAAAGATAAACTGAAGTAAACCAGCTGCTGTGTGCAGGTGAGGGAGCTGCAGACGGAGCTGATGCTGGAGCAGAAGAAAAGCGAGGAGTATCAGAAGGGCGTCCGACGCTACGAGAGGAGGGTGAAGGAGCTGACGTACCAGGTGTGACATCACAGCGTCCAGCTGCTTCTGTCATACAGATGTTCTGTTGTTTCTGTGTTTTTAATGGTTCTTGGTGTGTTTGTGCAGTCGGAGGAGGACAAGAAGACTTTACTGAGGATGCAGGAGCTCATCGAAAGGCTGCAGGCCAAAGTGAAAGGCTACAAGAGACAAGCTGAGAACGCTGTGAGTCTTCAGTACCGCTGCTCTCTTTATCACAACACAAATGAATATGAATATCATAAAATCTCAAAAACATGGTGGCGTGGATAACATTGATCCCTTTCATCATGGCACCTGTTAGTGGGATTTATCAGGGAGCAAGTGAACATTTGGTCCTCAAAGTTGACGTTAGAAGCAGGAAAAATGGGCAGCGTGAGGATTTGAGCGAGTTTGACGAGCTGATGGTTAGACGACTGGGTCAGAGCATCTCCAAAACTGCAGCTCCTCTGGGGTGTTCCCGGTCTGCAGGGGTCCGTATCTATTAAAGGAAGGAACGGTGATGAACCGGTGACAGGGTCACAGGCTAAAGGCTCACTGAGGCACGTGGGGAACGAAGGCTGGCCCGTGTGGGCCGATCCAACAGATGAAAAAGTTGATGCTGGTTCTGATAGAAAGGTGTCAGAATACACAGGCCATCACAGTGTGTGTATGCAGCTGTAGACCAGCCAGGGTGCCCATGCTGACCCCTGTGACCCAGGAGTCCAGGCTGTGAAAACAGGGACATCTACACAAAAGAGAGGAAAGAGGAAAAACTTTTCAAAATAAAAGCCAAGAACAATTAAAATGTAGTTTTTTCTTTTAGAGCCACTCTAATCTATCTAAAAGAACCATTTTTTTTTAAATTGAAACATATGTTTGGCCACCAGGAGGAGCAGGTGGGCTGCAGCAGCATCCGTTTCCGGAAAATCCAACACGAGCTGGACGAAGCTGAGGAGAGAGCAGACATCGCCGAGACGACCGTCAACAAGCTGCGGATTCGAACACGTGAACAAACCAACAAGGTCGCCGTGGTGAGTCACGCTCAGGCGGAGTTTAACGCTGCTCTGCTGCCGTCGCTGTTTCTAACACACCGTTTGTGTCTCTGCAGATCGCTGATTCAGTTTATGGACCCTGAGAGCATCCTCTAAAATAACATCATGAAGAAAAGAAAAACATTTGCAGAGATATGAATTGTATGTGTGTGTGTGTGTGTGTGTGTGTGTGTGTGATTTTTGTGTAGGGTTTGTAGTTCATTTTGCATCATTGTGAGTATTTTAATTTAAAATGGTAATTGTTGATACCTGAGCACCAAATTTCATCACAGCAGATGAAAAAAAATCAAAGAGATGAATTTTAAGATTTTGCCAATGATAAAAAATAAGGATTTAAAAAATTTTTTAAAAATTTTAAAAAAATCACACGTTCTTGGGCCCCTAAGAAATTTCCCACAAACTTTCATCAACTCTTTGAGTCATATAACACAACCTCCCTCCAGCTGTCGGTGGGCGAGTATCAGTAAGTACTTCTAGTATTAGAACTAATTAAAATGAGCCAAAGCCATGAAGAGATAACTGTACAGACCTGCAGGGCTCTAAAGGAGCTGAATCATTCATAAAAATATTACCAATGGGATGTGTAGACGACTTATCGGGTGAGCCATCAGTTGATGTGGGTATTATGAGTTTAACAGTGTTAGCTTTGAGAAATCCTATTAAATCTTTCTCCTCATAGCTTCAGAAACTTCATTGTAAATGCTTTTTAAAAGGTTTCACGGCCTGGGGACTACGGATGCAGATACTCTTCCTTTATTTGGATTATTAGATGTTTGTTTGGCAGAGGATAAAATGCAAGATGTTAGGGGACGACAGTAAGTTTCACCATAGTGGGACACAGAGTGTGAGGCTTTGGCTATTTCCTGAGAATCACTGGATGTTGCTGAAAAGCAAAAAGTCAGAAGAAAGGTGCACATTACATCATATTTAGGGATGTTCTACATCAGCCTTGAATCAGATGATTTTGTGTGTTTCTGTACATGAATTTTTGGTTTGTAATGAAAGAAAAACCAGACAAACAGTGGTTAGAGTCCAGCTGTTGGAAAACAATGAGAAATGATAAACTCAAGAAAAACATACTCAAAGGGGTGGCGGAGACCAAAAATAGAGCTAAGAGAGTGAATATTGGACACGAAGCTCCGATGGGACCCATTCTGTCTGCTCGATGGTACATCAGAGCGTGTTAATGGGAAAAAAAATCAAAACAGAATATGTGCTGTATTCAGACTGTAAGTATATTGATGTGTAGGTTTTTCAAGTTATTTTGTTCTGTGTGGTAACCAATAAAAGCCTGATGCTGCTGATTGGTGACTGCTTTTAAATCACTGAACATCTTCATCGGTGACGCACGGTTCCTCAACAAAGCCAGCGCTGTCGTGTAAATATGAGAAGTTAAATAGACATTCAGAAAATCAGGTAAGAGCTGCTGAAGAAAAAAACGGTTCAAATCAAAATCTCCATTTTAGAAAAGCAGATTGTTATTTAATGGACTGTTATATTGGTACAGATAAGAATTAAATCATCTATCATCCTCTTATCTTGTTCAGGGTCGGGGGGGGGGGGGGGGGGGGGGGGGGGGGCAGTAGCCTATCCCAGCTGACATAGGGTGAAAGGCAGGGTGCACCCTGGACAGGTCGCCAGCCTGTCGCAGGGCTAACACAGAGACACAGACAACCATTCACACTCACATTCACACCTATGGGTAATTTAGAGTGACCAGTTAACCTAACCCCAGTAACTGCATGTCTGGAAACTGGAGTACCCGGAGGAAACCCACGCAGACACAGGGTGAACATGCAAACTCCACACAGTGAGAGGCCCAGGCCAAGGTAGAATTGAACCCAGACCTAGATGTCATTCTGGCTGTGAGGCAGCAGTGCCACTGTGCCAGTTCAATCATATTACTTCATTTTTAGGGAGAGTTTATTTCCTACCAGTGACCGATAAACAGTCCCATGAAAAACTAAGCATACCCCATCAGTCAGCAGCTTGTAGACTCACCTTTAGCAAAACTTGAAGTAACTGTTTCCTGTATGATTTTAGCCATTTTTCACATTGTTGAATTTGGGAATTTTGCTCTTCTTTACAACAGCTTATTGAGTTTTGCAGCACTGATTTATGCACAGCTCTCTGAAGGTCGGGGTCTGGACTCTGGGCCGTTGCAGCGCCATCACTTTTTTTTTTCAGTTGTTCTGTTGGCGATCTGCTTCTGTGCCTGCGATCATCGTCCCATCGATGACCCAGTTTGGTCCAAGCTTTGGCTGTTGGACAGATGGCCTCATATCTGATTATAGAATACTTTGGTATACAGACGAGTCCACGGCTGACTCAGTGAATGCAAGGTGCCCAAATCCTCAGCCCTCCACCACACACTGATGTGAGGCGTTTGGTTTTTGCTAAATGTGCTGCTGTGCGTCACAGCCAAGTATCTCCACTTTAGTCTCGTCTGTCTAAAGGACATTGTTCCAGAAGTCTTGAGATTTGGTCAGATGCAACTTTGCAAACCGGACCTATGCTGCCATGATCCTTATAGGGAGAAGAGGCTTTCTCCTGGAAATCCTCTAAATTTTCTAATTGTGCTGCCATGAACTTTAACATTTCACATCCTGAGGCCTGTAGAGTCTGAGGTGGAGCTCTTGGGGTTTTCCTCTGAAGACTGAAAGGTCTGAGATTGGAAGACTGGCATATCCTGAATTTCCAACCTGTGAATAATTTTTGTCACTGTAGAATGATGGACTGTGGTCATAATTGAAATGTTTTGGAAATGCCATTATAACCCCTCACAGATTGATAGGAAGGGTTATAAGGCAACAGATGATTCTCTAAGATCTTCCCTCCTTGGTGTTAACACACCTGAATGCTTCAGACCTGCAAACCTGATATAGAGGTGCTCACATGCGCTGATGATCAGTTAATCAACTGGATTTGATTAGCAGCACCTGGCTGCTACTTACCATCTTTATTCCATTTGAAACTGTAGGGTGGACTGCATATTTTAAAAATCTGCTATATAAAACTGTCAGTACTGAAGTTTATTGTTGATTTTAACAAACTTATCAAAATGTCTCCTTGTGGTTATTTTGTGTCTCTTTGTGGTTACTTCTTTGTCTTTGTAGTGACTTTGTTTCTGTTTTTGCTTTAAGAGTTTTCAGTAGTTCTACAGACAAAAACACTTTGGACAGGAAGGGCACAGTTTGGCATTCAACACTTTATTCACAAACTAAAACCAATCACTGTATCCACAGGTCAGTGGGTGACTGTACAGGTGTGTTAGATCAGTATTAACTGGCTGCACACGGCAGCTTTACATCATCATCATCATCACCATGAACCCGCCATTGGCTCATTCCTCCTCTGCATCCTCCAATCAAAGTGCTCTGCAGTTTGTCCTTCTGTGTGTGTGTGTGTGTGTGTGTGTGTGTGTGTGTGTAGGGGTGGATAGAGTGAAGGTGTGTATGTGCGTGTCCGTCCAGGCTCAGCTGGACCATGTCGGTCCTGTTCTTGTGTGTGTCTTTAGAAGACACACCTACACATTTACAAATACATTCAAACACAACCAGAAGGTTTTTCCTAGATATCTGTTAGACAGCAAATAGCACCGCAGAGCAAAATACACTTTGGGGTTAAAGAAAGGAGAAAAAAACCTCTACAGACAGCAGAGTCACAGCTGCATTCACACAGGAAGGAAGAACATCGCCTCCAGAACGGTCGAACTGCAGCAGAAAATGTCCTGCTCAAAGTGGCAGGTTTGTAGCTGTTTTACGGGTTGTTGATGTAAACGATATTTAACATGGTTATCACGGTAACATTGATATGACATTAATGCAACAATGCAAAGAACGAACACGTGACGTGTGTTCAAAAAAAAGAGTTTAGAAATTCAGAGACTTCAAAGCACACAAAAGCCCTTTCAAAGTAAAACTAGAATTCCCAGAGTGCACCCGCTGCTCTTCAGAGTTCTTATAAAGCATTGTTGGCTCTTTAAAAAGGATTTGAAGGGTGTTTTTAAATCTTACAAAGCTGAAGACTTTTTTGTCATAAATCACAAATGTAAACCAATGTGTTGATTTTTTTTCTCCAAAGATCCAGATTAAAAAATTAATAGTTAATTTGTCTCTTTGTGTTTGTTTCTTGAGTCTCTGACATCATTTCGGGTCACGGTGGGATTCCCTCTGCCTAATATGATATTACAGAATAACTGTAATAATACATGACCGGTAACTTCAGTTAAAAAATAGCAATACTTTGTGTCACTACCTTGGTGCTCAGTTCATCCTGTTCTACCTCCTGTAAGGCCGGAATTCTGCTGAGTGGGCGGGGCTGTGCCTGAGATGACCATATTAGGAATATCCTCCATCTATGACATCACACGCACCCGAGAAGTGAAAAAAACAGCCTGAAACGGACTGTTCAGGAGGTTTTGTCTCACAGGGATTATTTGTACATACTGACCTCAGCGTTTGAAACTTTGGTCATGTTTAATATGAACATCCAACACTGATAATGATGATAAAATTATAATGAAAGCAGAGTAAGTCCACTGCAGACACCCCAAAATACCAAAATCCCCCTCTGTACCATCACCCTCTCAGATTGATATACCTGCTCCTGTAAGGCCTTGAGGCATTTTGGGAAATGTAGGAAACAAAAAACTGGACCAGAAGCAGATAAGATGGGGAAATAGCTGCTGTTTGGAGTATCTGACAGAAATCTGTTTTTTTCTGAAGTCATTTCCTGTCCGCTGTTATTTTGAAAGTGTGTGAAACATGACGAAGGTGTGATATGTGTATGAAATGTATCGATCGAAGCACACCTGTGATCTTCTCTTAATATTCAGATGTGTAAACTCAAACTTAAATTGTTTTTGACTTCCTGTGTGAATCCAGTTGTTTTTCTACAGTTATAATTTACATTTTATACGTTCTGTGGTTTGATTGGGTGAAAAAAATATTTAAAAAAAAAATCAGCTGAGAGGACAAAACAAAGAAAGATGTGTAGGAACAAGGTGATTGGACGATGAAGCGTTACAAAATAAAAACACTGAACCAGATCTCTGTAAACTCCGAGTCATTTTCTTTGTTTCTAGACCCGGTGACATCATCGCCTAGCCCTCTTTTCATTGGCTCACGAGACATTAAGAGACCTTCTCCCCCCCTCTGTTCTCTTTGACTTTTCCTCTGACATGCTCTTCAGGGCTGCTGCATTGCATCATGGGAACTGTAGTCAGTCACCAGGTTAGTACAACTGTAGCTCTGTCATCAGTAAAGCTGTCGGTCACTATGGTAACACCCAAGTTAGCGGAGGGGAAAGAAAAATCACGTTTACATCAGCGATGATGTCAGAGCGCTCGGCGTGTTTGTGGCGTCCACCTCGGTCTGCGTTTAGTAAGAACATGAAAGGAGAGAGCAGGTCCTCTAAAGTCCTCAGAGACGGTTAAAGACTAAATATGAACACGGAGAACAGACGAGGTCACCGGGAGGTCAGCTGAGGAGGAGGAGGAGAAGGGCAGAGGAGGAAGATTCAAAACTGATTCAATTTCATCAGAATATGGAGATCAAACTACTTTCTTATAATAAACTCTGACAAAAAGAAGAACAATAAAAAACTTCTCATTTTTAGGTTTGATATTTTTTCTTGCCATCATGAGATTGAGTTTATAATAGAAACATGAGATAAATATGAGCTCACTGGTGGAGTCAAAGGTCAGCGCAGACGGACGTGTGGCTGCCACAGAAGTAAAGTCGCCTCGAACAAGTTTCAACCTCAGAAAAATCTGCTGTTTGTCTCTATGAACAGTTTCCTTCTTCCTAACAATGGCACGACTGCTAAATATTTTTTGAAGTTATTTATTTGAACACTGTTAAGGCCTAAAGTTGTGGGGTGGGGGGTGGGGGGTGGGGGTGTGTGACAGCCAACAGGTGTCTGCCACACCTGAGCTGGACCTCTGCAGCGTTTGTGCTGCTGGTGCCTTTTTGGAGCGTTTTGAATGCAGTTATCAAAAAAATAAGCTAATAAGACTTTCTGAGAGGGGCAGACTGCCTGAGAAATTTGTGCTCTAATGTTTTTTACTGAAATTCTACTTGTTCATCAGCCTGGTAATTAGTGCTGATTAGCAGGTACGCATGTCTGTGTGATGCACCTGTACAATTTATGGATGTAGTTTTCTCACTGCCAAAACACTGAGGATTCATAACCAATGCATGAGGTCATGGGTGCAATGTCCATCTTTTACATACAGTCTTTTAATAATAATAATAATAATAATAATAATTTTAGGAAAACAAACTTATTTGTAGATTTCTCTAAAACTGTTATTCCCAGACAGATAAATTTACCACCCCTTTAAACCCTCCATAACTCCAATTTTTATAAGTAATAATATAATAAAAATGATTTTGTATTTTCTCATTATAATGAGATGATTTATTAGGTTTTAGAAAGACAAAACAGACAAATATGTCAAAATAATGAGAAAAAGCTTCAACTAAAAGAACTTTTTTTGTTACAACATTCAATTTTTCACCAGCTGGCACTGTATCTTATTTTCTCCCAATAATTGACTTATTAAACTTCTTTCAAGAAATCAGATCTTGTGAAACTATATTTTTGATGATTTTCATTCTCAAATGATACTTTTATTATTACAAATAAAAAGCTTGTTTCATTTTGTCCAAAAAAAAAAAAAAAAAAAATGAAATATGTCATGAATTCTCCTGTCCATCCATCATTAAATTTTTTTTCACTTTTACTTCTGAAGAGAAATTGTGTGATAAGAAAATATCTTCTAAGGATGTGAGAATATGTCACACGAACATGAAAAAGTCTGAAAAGTTTTCTTGACTGTTTCTTAGAAAACTCAGAATGTCATAAAAATATGAAATTTGCAGCAGGAACGTTTCCCCTCACTTCAAAAATATGCTAACACACCTTTTCTCATTTAAAGGAGATAATGTTGCATCAGGAGGGGCGTAAAAACTGCCAAGTCAGGCGCGCTGCCTGCTGCACTGCGGCGCTGCAGCAGGTGGCGCTGTGCTGCTGCCTTCATGATTACAGAGCAGCTGAAAGTAGCTTCTTTAAAATTATTGTAGAAACAAAGTTTCTTGTTTTACTGCTAAATTTCTCACTTGCTTTCAGTATTTATAACATTTTTCTAGTTATTACTGGTTTTTGTTTTGTAAAACCTGTAACATCATAATAAAAGACAAAATGAGTTCACATTAATGTTTTATGACCTCATTTCGTCTCATCAAAGTAAACCAATTTATTCTCTTTATTTTTATTAATAAAAGTTTTTCTTGCCTGCAAAATGAAATATGACCATTTTTCTTGTTATTAAAACCAATCTACTACTTTTTTAATATAATAGCAAGAAAATGTATCAAAATAAATCAGAAGGTTGTATTTCATCACAGAAGCTTTGTGCTGCTGTGGAGCCAAAATCAGAAAAATCTGAGAAGTTTTTTTTTCTTTCTTTAACGAAGTTAAAAAACCAAAAGCAGCAGAGGAAGAGAAGTCGTCCTGTTTCTGGGACAAACTGACGTGTAACACAGCGCTGATGTATCAGAAAAAATGAAATGAAAAACAAACAGCGCTGCACTCGAATCAAGAAAACTGAAACCTGAAGCAACATGTTTTCTGTCAGAGGTGAGAAGGAAACACGAGTATTTAGAAACAGAAGTGATTTATAAGAAGAGAATTTAAGTTTAGATGTTTCTCAGATGGATTTTCGGCGTCATTCAGATTTTGTCAGACGTCTGAAACGGCACCTGAGAGGCTAAACTCAGGGCAAACAATCCTGCTTCTATTTTACAATCACAGTCTCCTCGTCTACCTCTGACTCCTCCTCTTCCCCATCATCCTCCTCATCCTCTCCTCCCTCCTCCTCCTTCTTCTTGCTCCTCTGCAAGGTGCTCCCCTCCTCCTCAAAGGAAGAAGAGGAGGAAGGAGGAGCAACCAATGGAGGGGTGTGTCGAGTGTTTTGTCCCAGTGTCTCCCTGAGCAGCAGGGTGGGAGGACCTGGTGATGTCACAGAGACTAAAGAAGCTGATTGGCTGACGGTTGAGGTGGGGGCGTGGTGGTCAAGCGGAGATACAGTATTGACGGCCACGCCCTCCTCTTTCAGGCTGATGTGGGTGTAGTCCAGCCAATCCAGAGGTTTAGCCCTTCCAGCCGTCCCAGATCGGACCCCTGTGTGGACACACACACACACACACACACACACACACACACACACACACACACACACACACACACACAGAGTGTTAGACTAGAACCACAGCCGGTGTGTGTCTGCACTGAGTGTGTGTGTTACAGCTGCAGCAGACAGACGAGCGCAGAGGCCGTGCAGGCAGCAGGACGTGACTTTAACACAAACATGGTTTATAAAGGTCGTGCTCTCTGAAGCCAAACGACACAAAATCAATAACTAGATTATTTAAACGGCAGGCTGGGATGGGCTGTAACTTTCCATCCAACCTCTTCCACTTATCCTGTTCGGGGTCACGGAGGTCTGGAGCCTGGAGGCAGGGTGCACCTTTTGCCAGGACCAATTGACCTGTAAATTTCTCCTTCTAAATTCAGACCAAACTGCAGGTATTTTAAAAATCTGAACCAGACACTGACTCTGGATGACATCATGCTGGCCTCCAGCACTGCTATGAGGACTCTTGGAGCCATATATGACCAGGGTGCATCCTGCAGTATCACAAAAATCTCAGTCATGTGATGTCTTTTATTATTTATTGTCTTTCACTTTGTCTGGTTTATTATTTCTGCTCTCTTGCTTTTAGTCCTGATCTTGGGTCTTTTTTTGCCTCCATCTTAACATTAACTTCATTCAATCTGCACATTTGGTCCTGATGTTTGAATTTACCCTCTATTATATATTGTTAACACCTGATCTTTTCCCAGTAGAGCACGTCTCTCTAAGACTGCAGACCTGTGGCTCCTCGAGTTTCCCGAACCTTTGGCTCAGCTCCCAGTTTGGATTCAGGACACACACCCTCACCCTCACCACTTTTAAAATGAGCCTTCAGATTCTTTTTGATAAAACTTGAGGTCAGCTGACCTTTACTGAACACATCATGATATTTCCACCTGCTGTCAGTCTCAGTATTCACATAGTGAATGGAAACGGGTATCAATCAGGATTTCTATTGGGGGGGGGGGGGGGGGGGGGGGGGTATGGGTCAGTGAAGTTTGACCCATAACTCTCAGGTTATGGGTTCTCCTAAAGGAGAAGGCTTCATATGAGGTGCAATGAAAAAGTCCCAAAAGCAGACCCATAAAAAAACCCTGATTTAAGTTGAGGTGATTTACCCTTCGAGCTCATCCTCTTTCAGATCTCCTGTTAAGTCCAGTTATGACACTGAGTGCTCAGACTGTTGTTATAAACTGGCCTGTATTTTGTGTGAAAGATCATTGTGAGTCTCTGGCTAAGGTCGATCAGGTGATATCATCAGTTCAGTGTGACCTTTGAATTATCACGCATCCATCCTGTGGGGGGAGCCTCTCAGCGCAGAGTTAGCTGTGGTGCGTGCTGATGTTTGCCCCCCCACCCCGACACCAGCACAGTGTTTATCTGCCGCCTGCTCTACTCGCCATATTTGACTCTGTATGAGTTTATGTCCATAAAAGGAGAATTAAGTTATAGGATGGCGGTTTTGAGGCAAACACGTGTGAAGACGAGCTTAAACAGGAGAGTGAATCAGGTAAGGCTTTTTATTTTATTGATCTATTTTTTAATCACAGCTCTACTGTACGTTAGACAGCCTGATGATTAAAGGCAGTAAGCGGCATGCAGGTCAGATGAAGAGGAAAATGAGAAGGAAGACTCACAGGGTTCGAGATGATGAAGGTTTCTTGACTCTCGGCCACTTCCTCCTCTCAAACAGCCTGATGCAACAAACACACACCTTGTTACACACATGCACACACACACACTCTCTCTTGGCTCCACCACCAGCAGCCCTCAGCTCCATCAGGAAATCATGCAGCATTCAGAGCAGAAAAACATTGTGTGTGTGTGTGTGTGTGTGTGTGTGTGTGTGTGTGTGTACATGTGTACCTGTAGTCATGAAAGCTGCCATGTGCCCGCCCACCTGCTGAAAAGACAATCTAATTGGTTAATGAGCAAAGGCCGCTTGTGATTAGGTATTTTTTGTCATGCCTG
The DNA here is from genome assembly GCF_007364275.1 of Archocentrus centrarchus. Taxonomy (NCBI): domain Eukaryota; kingdom Metazoa; phylum Chordata; class Actinopteri; order Cichliformes; family Cichlidae; genus Archocentrus; species Archocentrus centrarchus. Next base: position 3,261,818 of record NC_044352.1, on the reverse strand, counting down.
GTCCAGCTGACCTGACAGATGCATGAATAACCAGTGACAGCAGGGTCACATGATCACATGAATGCACCATCAACAAGTGAGTAAGAGATCTGAGGACAATGAGGAGGAATTAAAACAATAATGGTGGCTCATTTAAACCCCCTTTCTGTAATGGAGTGCCACAGGGCTCGATTCTCAGCCCGCTACTATTAACTCAAAATAATAATAAATCTTTCCAACTCGGTGCACTGATTTCAATTTTATAACCTGGAGCTTTATTTTAATTTTTTACAAATATTATACCTCAGTGGAAACCTAAACAGCATAAAAACTTTAAGATATTGCAGCAGTCACAGACTTTCATTTGAATACAATCAAGTTCTGGTGGAAACACTGACGTGCCTCTGTAAACCCCGGCTTTCTCTCACAGAAAACTTCAAATCTTCATCACTGAGATGATTTTTTATGGCCCTTCCTTTAACTCTTGCAGTTAGCTGGTCTTAGCTGTGGGTGGGTCATGTGATTTTTGTCCCAATAAGTTATGACAGTGAACCAGCGTTAAACAGCTGCTGAATGCTGCTGCTGAGCCCTGAAATCATAATACAGAGATTATCTTCTGTCTGAGGCTGCTGAGGACAGTAAAACCAGAGAAACACTTTAGCTACAGCGCCTCCTAGAGATAAAGAGTGGTAAAAACTGCACTGACCAACACTGAACCTGCAGACAAAATTTTTCTTTGTTTCATAGCAACATATACTGTTGTCTAAGGTGTGTGTGTGTGTGTGTTTGTCTTACCCGGCTCCACTGAGCGTGTGCGAGGATTACACTGTTTGTGTCCCCTGCAGCCTCTGAGCTCCATCAGCTGCACGTGGAGCTGATTGAGAACTGTGCGATCCAACGAGCCGACGGCGTTTATCAGCTGGAGACGAAAACGAGGAGCCAAAGAGGAAGAAGACGATTGGTTCAGTTTTTGTTCAGGTAAATCAGACAAAGTCTGCCAGCCCAACAACACCGAGGCCTCAAATAACATCAGAGTCAAGTTAAACATTTCTGGTTTGAATCAGAATTTCTTTAAACTTCACAACATCAAAATGAAAACATAAGAAACATCAGATTTATTTTAATACATACTCTCTTACATACTGTATACTATATCGTACTGTTACACATGCACAAATGAACGTGCAGATCTGAAGCCAGGTGCAGAGACGGTGGAAACCAGGTTATATGTTTATGGAGCTTCAATTTACAGACAGCTCCTGAACGTGTCGCACGCCGGCAATCAGAAAGTACAGAGGACGGCTGGAAGGATGCAAACCGACACGAGCAGGTTGTGAGAATCACTCAACCAAACGACACAATTGTGTGACTGAAATAATTTGTTCAGTAAACCAAAGACTGAAAATTATGATTAGACAAAACATGTCCAACCAGTTTGACTTTTAGATGATCGGAGTGAATTTTTTTCAACCCCTTTCACAGGATTGACATTCAAGCTGTCCTCATCTCTGTCTCCAACTCATCTGTGCTGTCCATGGGATCTGTGTGTGTCTGTGTGTGTGTGTGTGTGTACCTGGTAAGGGTCCGTGTTGAGGTCAAAGTACTCCAGGAAGCCGGTGGCAAACTCACAGAACAGGAAGTTGTGGGACTCGTTGATGGTCCTCAGACACCAGTATGTGTTGTTGTTGGCACTGGTGCAGGCGCAGAACGGACCCACTGCAACACACAGTCATTACTGAGAGTGGCTGTGCTGTGTTGGTTTAAACCTCAAGAGTGAAAAAAACCTTTTTGGAAGGCGGGGACTCTCCGGTCCTCAGATTAGGATCTTTAACGGCTGTTTAAACAGAGCGTGCCACTGCACGCGCTCAGAAATGACTAACAGTAACGGCCAGATGTTCACACAGAAGAAGCAAGATTTTCAGATTTCATGAAACCGACCCGATGAGGAATAAAAAGGCCCAGAAATGCATCATATCACTGAGAGCTCTCACAAAGTAAAGAAGTGTATCGTACGTGTCCAGAAGGGTGCTGTGTGCCAGTGCTGGTTGTCGTGTGTGAAGCAGGTGAGTCCGGGCATCGAACACGTGTCATTGTTTTTGATCCTCTTGATCATCTTCCTCATCTTCTTCCTCCTCTTCTGTTCCTTCAGAAGCCACGCCTTCTTGTCCCGAGCCCCGGCCTTCCTGCTTTCACACACACACACGCGCGCACACGCACACACACACACACACACACACACACACACACACACACACACACACACACACACACACACACACACACACACACACACACACACACGTGAAATGTTGAGGGTGTAACTTCCACCACAGTGTGGCGGGGTTATACCAGAGCGAGCAGCTGCATGTGAGTCTGACCTGAACGGGTGCAGACTTCCTGCTCTGTACCTCAGTTTGTTCTTCAGTTTGGATTTGTACCTGAAAAACACACAAACATCACATCAAGTCGAGCCTCATGCATGAATCTTCTTTAAACTGAGGCGTGCACGCTCCTGATACTTACAGATATTTGCTACAGTCACACTCCTGGGGGCGTGCCTTCTTCAGGTGACCTCTGACCTCTCTCAGGTTCTTTATCTTTGTCTGCAGAGTCTCGATCTGTCAGGTGAAGCAGAGACTCAGTTCTACACAAACCCAAACGAGGTTCTTTCATTTCTGCTGCATCAGTTATGAGCTGATGAGGACTTTTAGAGTCTCATCGCTGACTTTTTAAATAAGTACCTGAATTCTATTTTTACTCCCTGACTTCCTGTTTTGGTTGGCTGGATGTGCGTGACTAGTTGACTAGATGCTGCAGATCTTGTCAGTCAGTTGTTCTTGTTTTATTAATTTACCACCCCCAGTTTAACTGCTAGGTGTCAGGTGTTATGCACACCTGCCAGGTGCCGGGGCTGCAGTCCAGCAGACAGCAGCATCCGTCTCTGTAGAAGGAAGTTGTAAACAAATGAGGTGCAGAGAGGGCGGAACCAGGAAACATCTCTGATGCAGAACATGGACAGAGTTATCTGCTTCATAACCGCTCAGCCTCATCCTGCACAGCCATGTAAATGTTAAGCTGCTGCTGCTCATGTCAGCCACAGTCTCTGTGAGTGGGTGAGAATCATGCACATTTCAGCACCTAAAATATGATTTGATCACTGAACAGTGTAATCACTGTGTAATTACTGTGATTACTAGCTTTTAAATGGACACTGTGTTTAACCTTACCCATTAGATTTGACTTAATTTTGACTGTTTTCTAACTTTTATACACAATGATTCATTTGATTTGTTGTAATTTGACATCCTCACAACACGATAGAGTGTTTAACACATTTGCCTTAAACATGGTGGGTCCCCAGGGTCTTGTGTGCCAAATCCAACATGCAGATGGATCCCTGAGGAGAGGAGCAGCTTCTATTTTATGAACCAGTAAATTAATCGCCGGGGACGTCCCCTCATCTCCCAGAAAAATGCAGCTGAATCAGGTGCTTCAAAGCTCGAGGACATCAGTCTGAATCAGGTGGGTTATGGGATCTTTAGTCAGGTGGGGATTTCACAAAATAAACTAGGGCTTAAGAATGACATGACTTTTGAGCAGAGTTTTGTTTTTTAGTTTTTCTGGTTTTGATGCTTGGTTAAGTACGGGTTTGGAGAAGGTCAAAGTTCGGTTTAAAGTAAACCCTTTAAAACAGTTAAATGTATTTAAAATATGACCAAAGCTATTAACTAATTTCTGAAGTGTTTATGGCAGCTTAGTTTTTGTAACCAGAAGTCCCGACCCGTGGGGGGATCTCACTCAGACACACCTTGTTTTATCCTCCTTCTTGACTCCAACACTGCCAGAATTTTCTAAATTAACATCATGTTATAAATAATAAGACTTACAACAAGAGACTTTCTGAGTTTGTTGACGTCAGAGATCAAATGAGCAGAAGTGTTGTTTCTCATAACCAGAGGAATCGCCCCCTGCTGGCCACCAGAAAGAATGCAACTGTAAGGCACTTAAATCGGCTTCACCTGCCCCTCACACACAGTTTGTGATGACAAAGCTCCAGTTTTGCTTTAGTTATGCAGTTTGTGAGGAGCAGGTCCAACAGTCAGACTGGGTCAGCTGATTTATTTACAGCAAAAAACTGACACGTCCGCTTTGCCTGAGAATTTAAGCCTATATATATGTTCCAGTAAAATATATGAGCAATTAAGGATGCAGGATGAACATTTCAGAGCAAGACTGTCTCTTTTCCACCTCCTCATCCTCCTCATGTTCATCTGAAACAACAGCTCTGTGTGACTGAGAAGTGAGCAGGACTTTACCTCATGGTCGATATGCAGCTTGTGGTCCTTCCAGGCCTGCAGGGACTGATACACTCCCGTGTCACACTTTACTGTTGCATTAGACAGGATGGAACATCTGCAGAAAAACATATTTAATAGCAATCATATTTTACTAACGAGCATCAGATCATATTACAACATGTTTTCAATTAAGATAATACAAACATTACTGACCTGTGAGTGACTTTGATGGAGTTGGGTGGGACCACAGAGTTGGGAACTCCTCCCATCCCGCTGAACTCATCCTCAGATTCGTCTCTTATTGGCTGATCCCAGCTGGCCTCGTCCACCAAGCTCTGGTTTCCGGGGTAATTGTTCGTCATGGGTAGAGAGCGGCTGTAACGGTTCCTGGAGTAACTCTTCAGGGCTTTGAACTCTGACACACAAACACAGAACAGCTCAGTGAATATCAGCACTCACACTGTTCTTACCCTACACAATAAAATCTACTTCCTGCAGTCTCTAAGTAAAGTTGTGCACGTCTCAGTGTGACAGTAAAGACAAAGCTAAAGCTCAAACACCTGCGTCTCGACCGCCATCAGGGTGATGCAGTGCTGTCCTCAGACACTAGAGGTCAGCGTTACACCATAAAATGAAAGCTGCAGACTGCGCTGACCCCTCCCCCCAGGTTCTCTCTGCTGGAGAGTCAAATGAAAACATCTTTGATTACAGCCTCTTCAGAGAAATAAAGGAAAACGGAAAAGTCTTCAATGTGGTTCATTAATGTGTCGTTACACAGATTTAAGAGTTGAACTTGAACTAATATGTTTGTCAGAATCTGCTTCCTTTTAAAGGAATGAAGAAGACACTTTTTAACATGCGTGCTTGCATGTGCATGCTACTGTATGTACTAAAGACTGTTATAAGCCCATCCTCATGTGCTGCTACACAACAGTCAGATGGATCTTCAAGTGCTACCTTGATATAACTTTGCACAGTTGCAGGACTGTCTTCCACTTATTTTTAAGCTCTAATATAACATCTGACCAACTGTGCTGGCAGTTTGATAAATGGATTATTTAAATATGTGGGCCTCCAACCCCAAATCAGTGAGACAGAGGATCACCCAACCGTACAGCGCTAAACTCAAAGATAATGATCCAAACCACGATAATAGTCTGCACTCCTCCACGACTGCAGTGAGTCACCTCACACCTGCTATACACATCAAATGTGTCGTGCAGGGAGGAAGTAGTTGGAGTTTGTCAATCAGAGCAGTGAAAGAGACAAAAAGCTGACATTTCTGAGGAGTTTACGCACACACGGGAAACAGAAAGGAGCAAAAAAACTCTCTCCTCCCATTTCTGTCTTCCTCCCCGATCATCAGCAGCAACACGTTTCAGTCCCGTCTCATGCAGTGATCCATCTATCATTCATTCAGAAATATACCACCTCCATACGCTTTCTGGCTTACCACATAATTTAGTAATCGCAGCAATTAAAAGAAAACAGAAAAAAATAAAAATCATAAGCAATTAACTGCTAGAAAATTAAGATGTTTAAAACTACAGAATAACGGTAATGCAGTAATCACAGTCCTTGTGGGTTGCATTGATCCAACATGTATTTAAATTACTCGAGAGGTGCATGGCAAGTTACATCATGGGTTACTGAGCAGGGTTCAAAGGGGATTTCTGGTTATGTACAAAGACCTGACACAGATGTCTAAAATGGGACAAAGGCTGAGACCATGGTCCTCAGCCAGGAAAGGGTGGAGTACCCACTTCGGGTCAGGAAAGGGTGGAGTACCCACTTCGGGTCAGGAAAGGGTGGAGTACCCACTTCGGGTCAGGGACGACTTGCTGCCCTACGTGGAGGAGTATCTCGAGGTCTTGTTCATGAGTGAGGGGAGGGGGAGCGGGAGAATGACAGACAGGTTGGGGGTGTGGCTACAGCGATGCAGACGCTGCACCAGTCTGTTGTGATGAAGACAGAGCTGAGGTGGATGAGATTCGCCCTGAGTTCCTTAAAGCTCTGGATGTTGCAGGGCTGTCTTGGTTGACACACCTCTGCAACATTGTGTGGAGGCCTGTAGAGGTGCCGCTGGATTTGCAGACTGGGTCAGTAATTACCATCTTTAAGAAGGTGGACTGGAAGGTGTGCTCCAACTATAGGGGGATCACACTCCTCAGCCTCCCCGGGACATACCTGTCAACTCTCCCGTTCTGGCCAGGAAAATACCGTATTTTACCCCTCTGTCCCACCGTCCTCCTGTATTAGTATTTTCCTGTAAATTTCTTGTATTATAATATAATAATTTTAAAAAAGCATTCCTGCGCCTCTCCAAACTGAATTCTGTCACTAGCCTCGTGGCAGTCCTGCAGTAGCCTGGGTGGCAGTTCTCGCGAGGTTGCAGTTGAGTGTTAAGTGGGAGGTGTATGAATTAGCACCTCCAAGGCTGAGGCCATGGTCCTCAGCCAGAAAAGGGTGGAGTACCCACTCCGGGTCAGGAAGGAGTTGCTTCCCCAAGAGGACGAGTTTAAGTATCTTAAGGTCTTGTTCCTGAGAGAGGGAATAGAGGAGCGAGAGACTGACAGAAGGAATGGGACTGTACTGGTCCTTTGTGGGGAGCAGAGAGCTGAGCGTAAAAGCGAAAATGTCGATTTACTGGTCGATCTACGTCCCTACCCTTTCCTTAGTGACAGAAAGAACAAGATCGTGGATACAAGGAGCAGAAATGAGCTTCCTCCAAAGGGTGGCTGGCCTCTCCCTTAGAGATAGGGTGAGGAGTGCAGTCATTCAAGAGTGGCTCAGAGTAGAGCTGAGCCACATTGAAAGGAGCCAGATGAGGTGGTTCGGGCATCTGACTAGGATGCCTCTTGGGTGAGGCTTTTTGGGTATGTCCAACCAGGAGGAGGCCCCAGGGTAGACCGAAGACACGCTGGAGAGATGACATTACTAAAATGGCCTGGGAATGATTAGGTGTTCCTCCGGATGAGCTGGAGGAGGGGGCTGGGGAGAGGGAGGTCTGGGCTCCTCTGCTTAGGCTGCTGCCCCTGCGACTCAGCCCCAGATAAGGAGAAGAAAACGAGGATTGTTATTTTTCTATGCCTAAAAGTAGCTTTGCTTCCAGTGACCCTGTTGGATGTGTTTCAGCCCCCCCCCCCCCCCGGTAATAATTTTTTATTGGCAAAACTAAATAACCTTCACAATCACTTAAAAAAATCAGATTTTGCATGTCGCAACAGCCACAGTGTCACCCCTGAAACGTCTGTGTGACAAGAAGTTATTGTAGTTTATTAAGCCTCGATACATGAATGCTCTCTTAATCACAGCACATTCTTACCTGCACTGTCACAACAGTATTCATAACCAAACAGTGATTACACTTCATTGCCTGTTAATTGTCAAAGGTATAATTAAACACATCAGCTCTCCTTATTTGTACTTTGTAACAAATAATAAAAAATGAAACAGTTGCACCCTCTGAGTCAGTCCTTTGGACCTCATCATCATTCTGACCACGATCTGCAGCAATACTGACAAAATACTCCAGACTGTGTTGAAAATAAAAAATTCAAAAATGCAACAATGAGCTGGAACATCTTTTAACACTTCTGCTATCAAATTGTGCCCTGGCCTGAAAATCAGTCACAGGACTCTGACAGCAGAAGGTTGATTTCATTATGAAAATTCATTTTGTCAACAGACTGAAACAGTGGTGGTGGCATAGCTACAAATTACACAGAGAAACCTGCAAAATCAAATAAAAATGCATGAATTGTATCGAGGCTGACAAATTCCAAAGTGTCAGTGGATGCAGCAAAGCCATCAGTATGATATTCTTCCTGTGGCATGGTTTAAAAAAAACAAAAAACTACGTGACCTCCTTCTCAAGCGATTGCATTCAGATTTTCAGCCAACTTGACCTCTGACCTTAAGGTCACAGTCACCAATATTCAAACTCATCCAAGGTTTTTAGTAGAGACACCTTTGGTATCAATTTGAAAATCCTAGGCATCATATTTATTGAACTATAGTGTTAACAAAGTGATAATAATGATTCTACAGTCTGCTTTAGGTAAATTGAGGCAAACTGCAGATGCCTGATGATCACTGCTGCCCCTGGTGGACTAAAGTGGTAGCACTCACTCTTCTTGGAGAAGAAAGGTTTCTTGTTGAATGGCTTCATCGCGAAGGGTCGAAGGTTCAGAGGCTGCAGGTCGCCAAATTCGCAGTCACAGGCGCCGGAGTTTGGAAGGTACAGCTGAGACTTGATGCTGATTGGACGCTGACGGCCAACAATGCCCCTCTGGAAGCTCTTAGCCCCTCCTCCTTCATTCTTGCATTTGAAGAGGCGTAACTTCCCTGTCGCGTCCTCCACACACTGCCACTTCTACACACACAGAAAGTCATGCATTAGGCGGAGCAAGTTTAATGTCCCTGACATCAGAATTTTATTATAAAAATTATTAAATACTCCAACACGGAGGTGCGACAGCTGGAAGTTAAAATGGAAAAAGCATCCTGATAGTTGTATTAGGAAAAATATCCGTCATTTTTGTCATAAATTGACTTTCTTTTTGCATTCTTTGTTATTCGTTGTTTACTTCCTGTTTAAAATAACACAGGTTTAACCCAATGAATGTCTTTGTTAGATCAGATGGTTCTGGGGAACCGAGTTCTCCTCCTCTGTAATCAGGCTGAGCGAGGAACGCATCCGACTGCTGCCGGCCTCGGACATATTTTATCTCTCTGTTAGCATCTGCTCAAGTCAATCAAACTTTGGATTGAGGCTGAAGATCCTGACATTTATCAGGCCATAAACAGTTGATGGGTCTCCCACTAGTAGGAAAGCAAAACCTCCAGAAGATCCTGTGCAGCAGCTCTACTCAGAGCTTCCCCCGAGCTCCTCACACCATCTCTACCGGGAATATCCAAAGACCCAAAGCACCAGGTGAGTATTGGAACAAACGCAGAACGGCAGGTAAGCTTTGCCTAATATCAGACATTAAATATGGTGATGTGCACATGAGGTCTTATCCAAGTCACTGTAGATGAGCTCGTTAGAGATAAAACCCCAGCAGGAACATGCAGGTATACCTAACATCACTGAGATGGACATCTGTCTGCACATCAGCACATCAGTCTGGGCGGCGTTTTCACTCTGTGATCTGAAACCTACCAACAGGTGCAACATGAAACATGTGCAAATGGGCTAGTTTATACCTTTAAACATATCATCCTCAGGTAAACGCTGATTGCACGATGCTTATAGAATAAACCACAATTCTGCCAGCAGGTACAAAACCTTTCAGGAAAATGAAGACAACCAAAACAACAAAAGGAAATCATCTGATAGCGCTCGGTGGCTCCTGATAGAACCTGTGTGTCTATGAAAAGAGTCTCATTACTGAAGGAGGGAAAGTGTGTGTGTGTGTGTGTGTGTATGTGGGGATCTGAAAGGAAAACCAGAGGGAAGCTCGGACAGGTGTTCACTCGATGAAGAGAGCCTCAGGACCTGAGAGGGTTCAAAAGCAACACTCAGTTGGGTTCATTTCTACTTGATCAGCGAGTGAGGAAACCTGCTGGGCTTTCTGACAACACGGGTGGAGGAGGGTGGGGTAGGAAGGGTGGGTTTTGGGAAGAGGCAGACTGCTGCCTCTTTAAACACATGTAATACACTCACATTCTTCTGTGGCTTTCAGCACTGGCTGTATCGTGACTCTGTAGTTGTTCATTAGCAGATTAGCATGACCTGAATGAATTCCAACCGTTTCCCTGAGTCACATTCGCTCATTAAAGAGTGACAAATGCCTGAATTATTAAGCACACACACACACACACAGTTTTCTTCGGGCTGTTTATCACAGCAATCCAGCAGCCGGCAGACTCTGTTGCTAAGAGACTAATCAACTTGCTAAAGGGATTTTTCGACAAGTGTAATTAACCTCAAACAAGCGTGAACACAAACACACAATGACACAGCTCTCCAAACGTCTCGCAGAAAAGTTCCTGTTGTTCTGTCGCATCTCGATTCTTTTCACATCTCTGTGATGTCGCGGCATTCAGCGCGTCCGTCGTGTTCTGGACGTTCTCGTCATTACTGCAGCTACCGTACGTCTCTGGTTTACAGAGATGGCATCTGGTTCTTCTGCTCTGACACAATCTGCTCGCCTTCTTTCAAGTCTCTGTTTATTGGCGCAGCAGCCGGCTCAGCTTTCCCGTGTTCATTCCAAAAAGGAAAAAAGCTCGTTACTGAGGACCGCGCAGACTAAAGACTGTGCAGGAAAAACTTTGGTACACTTTGTAACATTTGAAAGACTGCAAACTTCATGGTCCACATTCTGTTAATGTGAAGCATGAATAATGAGTACTGAGACTGCGATTAAAGCCAGAGGAGCACAACAATCATAGAATAAAGTAACATGATCATGAGCAAAATGATGGGATTGAGAAACAGTCAATGAAAGAGCATTTAGGATCAGAAATGAATTAAATGTATGGGATCTGGAGTAAAGTTATGGAAGTTAAGGAAACGAGAGTAAATAGAATCCGGGTGAAGCGAGTAGATGAGGATTAAACAGGGACTAAGAGTAAATCAGTGTAGTTGTGAACAAAATGAAGGGATCAGGAGCGGAGTCACAGAAAATTGGAGAAATGTATCCGGATCCGGAGTGATGAGTAAAATAATGAGATCACAGCTAATGTAACTGGATTGAGATTAAAATAACAGGATAAGCTGTGCAAAGGAAAAATATCATCATCAGGAGATCCAACAGGGTCTGAAGTAAAGAATCCAAGAGGATTGGGAGCAATCACGAATAAAGTTACGAGATCTTGGATAAAGATCTCCCTTCCCAGACGTCTCAACCCCCATTCACACCTTTGTTCCAGTGACCTCAATAGGCCACAGGAAACAATGGAGCGGAGTCCTAAATTGGTTTCAACTGAAACCACTGATTAAATATGACCCACGCCCCCTTCACACCTGGGCACATGTGTTCACACACATGATCAATAGAGGGTCATAACCACCTTCAGGGGACTACGCCCACAGGGGTTTAAATACCTGGGTCTCTCCACCATTTGGTTGAGAACTGAAGAAGCCTTTCGGATGAGAGGTGAAACGTCTTCAAGAAACAAAAAGAAGTCCAGTCGCCTTTTTCAAGCTCCAGAGACTACTATGACCTGGATGACTGAGAATCTACACAGACATCTTGGATAAAGTATTCCAATCTGGAGTAAAGAAGTGGGATAAGAAATAATACCTGGGGTGTTATTACATTAAAGAAAACAGGAGTAAAATAACCAGACGGCTGTAAGTTCTTTGGTGTCGGAGTAATGGAGCGGAAGGATGGGAATAGGAGTGGATCCAATGGGACAGAGGAGGGAAATAAATAATAAGAATGAGTGAAGTATTAGAACCAGGAATAAAGTACCAGATCCAGAAGCTAAAAAAAATGGGATCAGGAGTAAAGTAGGGAAGGTGGGAGTAAAATAATAAGATTTTCTATTTGGATTGGGAGTGGAGCAAAGGAAGGGATTCTGAAGGAATGCAAATGATAGGAAATAATTTAAGAGTCATAACTAATGGGACCAGGAGTGGAGGTTCCAGAGGGAAATTTATAGGAGAAGTAATTTAGTGGAAGGAAAGGGAGTGCAGACTGGGAGTGACGCTTTAGGTTTAGTGTTGGATGCAAATCAAGTTATAGGACTGGGAATACAGTAATGCATTCAGAATTAAGTAATGGGATCAAATGTTTAATAATGAGATCAGGAGTAAAGTTACTGAAGGCAAATTTATAGGATTATTTAGTGGAAGGATGGGCAGCGAAGCCGGGAGGACTGGGTGGAGTAAAATCAGGAATTCTGGAGTAAAGATTAAAAAAGAGGAATAAGAGTAAAATAATGTAATGAGGAATAAGTAACTGGATAAAAATCACAATAATAATATCAGGAGTAAAGTATTATAAGGAATCGGAATATTTAATACAAGGATGGAGACGGAACTTCAGTGAGAGTAAAGGGATCAAGAATAGAATCATTAATGGGATGTGAACTAACGAGACTGGATTAAAGTTCCTGATCCAGAATCCAACAGTGTGCCTGTTCCTGTACCTGTCCCGTCTGCTGGCAGGGCGTCTGGTACTCGGCTCTCTGGCAGAGGTCTTTCACTCGTTGGCGTTTGGGCAGGAAGTTCTCCTCCTGTGATACTTCCTTGCCTTCGACGACCTGGTGGAGCAGCTTCCTGTTAAAACACAGGCAGAGTGGATGTTATGTGGATGTTTGTGTGCTACTTAATTAAAGTTTATTTCTGTCAGTTTTTAATTTATGTTTCATCGACGACACTTTCTGAGCAGATTTGAGAAATTAGCTTTTTTTCCTGCATAATGCTGTGAGTCATGGACACAGAGCTGAAAGTTAACCTTTAACCCTCCATTAGCAGAACATTTAACTGGATTAAAGCTTAATGAAGTGTTAAAGCTTGTGGCCTGTGAGCTGTGATTAATGTCTGCCTCAAAGTTTTCATCTGTGACTTTTTATCAGTTAACCAAATGTGATCAGAGTCGGCTTTCATCAGCGAGACTCTGAATGACTCACAGATACAAGCTTTACTTTTAGTTGTTTTCCCAGCGATGAGGAAAGGCTGGGCTGTGTTCTGCACTGAAAACAGATTCTTCTGTGTGTTTTGCTAAAGCAGCTGCAGCGGCGGCAGCTGCAGCGGCGGCAGCGGCAGCTGCAGCGGCAGCGGCAGCGGCAGCTGCAGCGGCAGCTGTAAAAGCAGTAGCGGTAGCAGCAGCCGTAGCAGTGGCAGCAGCAGTAGCAGTGGCAGCAGCAGTAGCAGCAGCGGTGTGATGGTGTCTTTACCCTCTCTCCACCAGGAACGAGTCCCTCCACACCTTTGGCTTCCTGTTCACCTGGAACCTGCAGAGCATGAAAACAGAGTTTAATCAGAATTCCTGCAGTTCATTTGCTATTTTTAACCCCCGACCGACACCGTCACACCCTCCATCTGTCTTCACTCCACCTTCTACCTGTTTCTCTTCTAACAGACTCCATTAAACGCTTCTGCCCTGACCGAAATGTGTGTTCAGGTCGGAGCTCCTCTTCCTGCCATGTTGGGAGCATTCGAGTTCATTTCAGTTCAAATCAAACATCACACACATTTATATAATATTCATGACACACTCTGTCCCCTCATTAACTGAGTGACTCCATCTGCTTTCTATTCTGGGATATTTTTAACGTGAACTTTCAGGAATAATATTTTGATTTTCCTCCTGCACTTTAAAGAACAACAGTCACCGCAGTGGAAACGACTGCAGGACTTTTTCCACTCTTTTTTTTTTTTTTTTTATTGATTCACAGAATAAACAGTACAGGAAGACACAAACATAATAACGAGGATTTGCACACAAAGCCAGAGGAACGCTCTGTCTCCGAGGTTTCAAACACACTGAAGTGGGACAGATTTAGGTTTCCATGATGATGGCCATCATGAAGCAAACAGATAAATATTTGGCTTTTTGTATGAAGCTTTTAACATCCAGCCCAGCAGCCAGAAAACCACTTAAAGTTAGCGCCTAGCCACATGCAGGATTTGTGTTTGGGAATGCCAATCTGATAGTTTCTATCAGACTGTAAAAACTGGAAGATGGTCCACTTACTGTATTATTTCCTATTTGTAAGTATGGAGTCTGAGAGTGCCACAATATGATGAGATTCTGGTAAGTCTGATAATTTTAGGGTATAGGCTGTTTTTATACACAAGTATTTTATTATCTTGTGTTTTTAGACGTGTTTCCTTAAACTTCAAATATAATAATTCAGAAACAAAAAGCTCCTGAATGACAGCCACAGCTTTTAAAGTTTACCGCCGCTAACTTGAGCGACATTAAACCCTCTGCATGCTGTCTGTTCTCATGTGTGCAGCAACAACAGGAGCATCTCTCTTGCAGGTTTTTCTGCCGTGCTGCTGTGACTGCACCTCCCTCTGAAGCAGGATCAGGATTGTGTGCTCAGAGTTAGCCATTAGCTGCTGCAGGAAGAGCCTGGCTCCACAGAGCAGCCTGTTCTGGGCGAGTCTGCACAGAATCAGAGCTTATTTACAATAAACTTTGGCTCTCTGTATTTTCAGCTACTGTCTGCGTTTCCTCTGCACCTCACAGAGAATTAAAAGGAAACAGATGCTGTAAAGTCCCTCTGTGTGCTCCACAGAGGCTGTTCAGATGTGTTCAAACAGATCTCCTCCGAGGCTTCAGAACGCCGCAGAACTGAGAAACTGAGAACTTTATGTTTCAGATCTGCTGTGATGTAAATTCAACAAGATAAAAACATGAAGATATGCCTGCATCGCAACATGTTTAACAAGGAAAATGCTCCTATGGACAAAATGTTTTCAGATCTTCATTTGTGAACAGCATTGTTGTGACTGAGCCGAGCTGTCTGATCTGACATGAACCTCAAAGCTTTTACTACTCAATTCCTCCTGAAACTCTGATCTACTAAAACATTAAATCAGCCATCAATCCACTTTCTTCTGCTTCTTCTGTTCAGGGTTGTGAGGGGTTGGAGCCCACGCCAGCTGCCACTGTGGAGACAGGCGGGGAGGCGGGGCACACCCTGGACAGGTCACCAGTCTGCTGCAGGGGTTATGAAAGACACGGGACGGGCGGGCCGGGCTGAGCGGTTTGGAGACAAAGTTAGATAACATCCTTTGATTCGCATTAAATCTGTGATGCCACGACACAGACAGGTTTGGGTGCTCCCACACCTCCCCTCTGAATGAATGTGTGTGTGGGCAGCAGCTACAATGATCTGTCATCATCAGTGGGAAATAAACTGCTTGGTGTGTGTGTGTGTGTGTGTGTGTGTGTGTGTGTGTGTGTGTGTGTGTGTGTCTCAGCAGCAATGGCTGTTGTTGGTTATTGGCAGTGAGATGATGGGAGAAGACCTCTGAACCCCAGCAGGGAAATAAAGCTCACTTTAAAAAGCAAGGACCATATAAAGTAAGCTGTAGATGATGTGACAGCATACACAACTCACTGTGAGAAGTACTCATACACACACACACACACACACACACACAGCTTCATTAATTAAAAACAGCTCCAAAGTTTACCAGTCAAAGCTGTAACTGTCCTTCAGTGGGGACTATTTTCTCTGGTGGATTAACCCACATTTGGTGCTGTGAGTGCACGCAGGTTGTTTTATGGAGATGAAATAATCACCGGTTATCTGCACTGAACTGTAGCCTGGTGTGAAAAATCTTTTCATCTCAGCTCGGGGTTTGACAGCCCCCCGAAACGCTTCCCTGTTTGTTCCGACCTCCTCACCTTTATGTTTGCCTTTGTTGATGCTTTGATCATTATAAATATTAATAGAATATTTCTCTCGCTCCGGGCAAACCAGATGGCTCTTTGTGCTGGTGAGCCGCTGTGCACCCAGGAGTTTAAATGAGGTCGTTACAGTTGAGAGACGCCCTGCTGCTCCACCAACTCTCTGCAGGAAGATGATTTACACGCCGGTGACACGCCTCTGTCCTCTGACCTCTGCTTTCAACGAGCGGCTGATCACCTCAATGTGAGAACTCTGAGAAATGAGCTGCAGTCGGGGTTTAATGGTTTGTGTGTTTAGGAGGAAAAACTGCTGTTTTTATTTGGCTAGTTACAAAATAAGGAAAAGAAATGCTTTAACAATTTGGCATTTGTGTGTGTGTGTGTGTGTGTGTGTGTGTGTACCTGTTGGCTGGTTTGTCTGTGTCTAGCAGACTCAATATCGACTTTCCGTCCATATCTGGAGGCGTGTCGAGTCCGGCGATGTCCAGGATGGTTGGAGCCAGATCGATGTTCAGGACCATGTGAGGGTTACTGACACAAACACACAAACAGAATATGAGCATTCATTTTATTATGCACGGCTCATAAAAGCATGAAGTCCTTTAAACCTCTGTGATACTGATGTGGTCAGTGAGTGTCAGAGGGGGGGCTGTTAATCAGTTTCAGCTGATTTGGTGTTCATGAAATTACCAACAGGTGCACAAGAGGGGCAACAATGAGACACCCCCCAAACAGGAATGTGGAGGAGACACCCTCCTGTTTGGGAGGTGTCTCCAGGAATGTGGAGACACCTCCCAAACAAGAATGTGGAGGACGCTCACATTTTCCCCTCCTCATCTTTTCTGACTGTTTTTCAGTAGTTCTGCATTTGGCTAGGGTCAGAGTCACTGCTGGTATGAGGTCATACCTGGACCCTACAGAGGCTGCACAGGTAGTTCAACCTCTCTCCTGGTCACAGGAGGCATAAATTAGAGAAACTCTTTATTTGTTTTTTTACTCGAAACCTTTCAAGTGAAATCTTCCACCATTAAAACTGTTTCCAAAGCAGAAGACCAGACAAAAAATTCCTACTGTGCTTAAAGTAAACGATTAAAAGGATAAAAAAACTACGTGTCCCATCTTGCAATGAGCTGAAAATTTAAAAGTGATTTACTGAAAGGAAAGAGAAGCTACAGATGCTTAAAGCACTGATTTGTGCTGGGTTTGCAGAGCCGGTGCAGGAAGAACATTCACAGGGACGTTTACTGTGAAATACTGTAAACAAAGTGGTTTTTATCCGGATCATTTCTGTCCTGAAGAAGGGAAATAAACTCTCCCTCTGAACCCATGATCAGCTCGTGGAGCAGCTCTGACTGTAACATCCACTGAAGAAAACAGTGCTGTCATATTTTTCTAGGATATTCCATCGTTTCCTTTCTCAACAAATCAGCCTTGATTTTAGTTTGTAAATCTGCACTCACGTCTAACCCAGAAGCTTTCTTTTAGTTCTGGTTTGGTCTCCACCAGCTGCTGGGGAAACAGGAGGACAGCTTTATGTGTGTGTGTCTGCTGTTTGCTGCAGAGCAGGTACAGAGAGTGTATCAGAGGGTTCTGTGAAGCAGAGATGAGCTTTGTTTTTTTTAATTGTGCGATTATTTCTTGTATTTGCTCCAACACAAAACTCAAGAAATGACCGGAGCAACCACAAAGAGGTTTTGGTGCAGCACCCCCCAGTTTCACCAAGCAGCAGCATCGTTAGGAGATGGCACATTTTAACCTAGCGACCTGTGGTTGGCGGGGAGTCACAGTCTCCAGGCTGATGAGGCCTCTTAGATCAGGTCTCTGATTTTATGGGTTTATTCTAGAAACTCTGTAATCACAACTTGTAACAACTGTAAATAATATTTTATGCAGAGCACGTGTTTTCTTATGGACTGAACTAATACTTGAAGTTATTACTGAGTACAGCAGCAGTTGATGTGTGTGTGTGTGTGTGTGTGTGTGTGTGTGTGTGTGTGTGTGTGTGTGTGTGTGTGTGTGTGTGTGCACGCGCTTACATGCTGCCCTGCTCCACGTTCGGTCCTCTGATGTAGAACGGGACTCTGATGTCAAACTCGTACGGCATGGATTTACCTGGAGGAACACACACACACACACACACACACACACACACACACACACACACACACACAGTTCGTAGCTGAGGTCATGACACTGAAGGATGGTGATCCATGCACCCTCGAGAGTTTATGAGTTTTTTGGTGTCAGGTGTTATTTTTCATAGATTTCTGATGATCAAATGCAAAGAATTTGTTTAATTAACAAAAGTATTTTATTGTCTTAGATTCTAAATGTTTGGGATTTGCTTCCTTTCCTTTCAGGTGTTTGTTGTTCACTCCTTACAAAGAATGATCGTCCAATTCCCAAACTTTTATAATCAGTCTTGTTTCGCTGTTTATCGTGTTTCATCTGCAGTTCTTAAATGAGTTTGGAGCGCATCTCGTAACGCTCCTCACTGCAGCTGTTCTCCTGCTGAAACTCCTTTAAACCTTTCACAGATCAGGACGCTTCCAGATGATAATCAAGTTTAATCAGTTGTATAAATAATCCCAAATGAAGCTCCTTTTTTCCAATCAGCCCGACAGAAAAGCTTTCTTCAGATGATTGTGTTTAAGTCCGTCTTATTCTCTGTTCTCACCTTTAACGAGGCCAAACTGTCCGATGTGGTAGCCGTGATCGGATGTGTAGATGATGTAGGTGTTTTCCAACTCGCCCGTCTCCACCAGCATGTTATAGAGCTGAGGAACAAACACGACACGGTTTTAGGAAAAGTTGGTGATCTTTCATCCATTCACACTTTCACACACTTGGCACAGACCGTGTTTTCATGCCCGGGGCCTCTGCAGTTATGTGTGTAGCTCATTCTGTGTGTGTGTGCATGACAGTTGTGCATTAGCCACCTTCTCCACGCTGTCGTCCACAGACAGAAGCGTCTGCAGTCGTTTCCTCTGCAGCACGTTGGTGAACTCCATGTGAATGGGCTTCATGGGGCCGGTGTAACGCATGATCCAGTGCTTGTCTGGGTTTGGAGCATAGTTATAACTGGGAGTACTGGAGAGATGGCAGAAAAGGAGATAAGAAAGGTAGAGTGTCGTTTAAATAATGAGCTCTTTGTGTTGGAAAGACAATCTGCAATTAAAAGTTTTCATCTCAAGGTTCAGTTCTTAGCTTCTTTCAACATCACACCATGTGACCCCTGAGGGTCCAGCCTGTGGTCCCTTTTTCATGCATTATTTGCTGTTTTATTTGCTTTTTCCAGTGCATTAACAGATGGTATTATAGCTTTAATCATGAGCCCGACTCTCTCGGTTGCCTCTAACAGCTTGTGGTGTAACCTCCATGTGTAAGAGGCAGGATGGATTTTCCACACAAATCCAAAGCATAAGGATCGGGACTTTCAGGCTCGCTCCCAAATACTCCCAAAACGGATTCCAGTAATCACTAACATCAAGAAACGACTGATTTCCACTCAAAGAGAAACTCTACAGCGTTAGTAAATCAGTAAATCATGGCACAAAGCAAAGATGTGTAACTAACATTTACTTTTAACTTTGATCCACAGATGATGTTTTAATGCCGTGTCTGTGGTCAGGGATCGATTGTGATATAATCGGCACCTGAACAGACCAACAAAAAAAAGGTTTCAGATGACACGGGTGTGTTTCGGGTCTCTATCCGGCCACTTTTGTGGTTCTTTTGTGGTTCTTTGCAATGGTTTTTCACCCATTTGTCGGTTTTTTTTTGTCTCTCTTTTCAGTCTATTTTAGTCGTTTTGTGTTCAACACCTTTTTGTGTTTCTCTCAGTCTGTTTTGAACTTGTGGTCATTCAGTCTGCAGCCAAGTTTGATCTATTTCACA
Organism: Archocentrus centrarchus; assembly: GCF_007364275.1. Lineage (NCBI taxonomy): Eukaryota > Metazoa > Chordata > Actinopteri > Cichliformes > Cichlidae > Archocentrus > Archocentrus centrarchus. The sequence goes on along the minus strand of NC_044352.1, from coordinate 3,242,323 downwards.
CCTCCTTCACAAACTGTCCACATTTGTGTGTGTGTGTCCTCTTATTCACCGGTTCATGTCTCCGTGATCAGTTCGTACCCGTTTGCAGTCACCTCCACCTCTTTTGTCTTATTTTGATTTCTTTATGTGTGTGCGGTTAACTTTCCAATGAGAAATGTCACTGAACAGAAAGGCCCCCTGACTCGGCCTGTGCCCCGCAGGCTTTGGCAGTGATCCTCGATGTCTGTGGTGATGTCAGGTCTTGGTCAGTTGTATTTACTAAAGCTGCTGCAGCAGCAACAGGAAATTAAATGAGAAAAACAGGAAATGTAAAAAATGAACAACTGTATGAGCTGCAGCAGGGTGGTGAAAGTGTACTTGGTGTGACGCAGCAGCGCTGGATTCTGGAGCTTTCTAGAGATTTTCCCCCAGAAGACTTCAGGCTGGAAGTGCTGCCAAAGGGGCTCCAACAGTGTACCGAACACGCTGAGTCCTGCTGTCCTAAGAATGTGTTTTTGCTTTGTGATTATGGTTTAGTGTGTGCATATCGATGGAAAAAACTGAAGCAGTCTAAATACTTCCTGAATCCACAGTGATGCAACTTCCTGCTTTTTGGAATGGTAGTATTTTAAAAGATAACTAAAGGACAAACATACCCATGAATATGCAGACATATTCAGAGACTAAATTTTGGGGTAGTGGCAGTTCTCTGGACCTGTGTGCAGATCTAAACAGGTGGAAAAAAAAAAAAAAAATCAGGAATTGCATGGGTGGAATTCTGTTTGCATTCAGGAAGTTTTTCCGTAGACTTCTATACGATCAGCAGTCTTCCCCCTGCTGGTCATTAGGAAGAACGCAGGTTTAAGTCCCAGACAGAGTTTCATCCATGTTTGTGGGCAACAAATAACAGGACTGAATATGAATGTGGTCTAAGTGGTGTTAGAATTAACTGCAGTGTGTGTGTTTGTGTGTAGCTGAGTGTAATATCATGTTTGCATGCAGCAGGACACACTAAGCTATGTGTGGAGTGATGACAGCAGATGCTCCTTTTCATTAATAACACACACACACTGTCCTCCCGCTGGGTTAGCTGCAGCTACACTGTGTTCCGTGTGGATAATGAATGACTCCCATCAGCTAACTCATTTACTCTCCTCACTCCTCCTTCCTGCTCGGCAGCTTCATAATTAAATTTCCTTGTCGGGATTCTGCAGCGCCGGACAGCTGGAAACATCTGCAGCTTTTTAACACACGCGGGCAGGAACCAGTCAGCCGACACGTGGGGAGCTCGTGCAGCTGAGCCCGTTTTATAGGGAAGATCGACTTTGCTCATTTTGAATGAATGCAGTGCGGCTCATTCGTGCAGCTGTGGCTAAACTGTGACCTCACAGCACCGAGGTCCTGAGTTCAAACCTGCCCGGCAACACCTGGAGAAGTTGTTGACATTTGGATTATTTAGTCTTAGGAACTGTTTCCAAATTCAGTTTTCATGCATTCTGCAACTACCAAAAAAAATAAAGAATGAGACGATAATGCTTCACAATAATCAGCATTTGTTGGTAAAAGATTTCCTGCAAAACTTTCTCAGCAGGAAGAACCATGAATGTGTGCGTTTGTCGTCTCTGCACTGGCTGCTCGTTCTGCTCCAGCGGCTGGATTTGGATTCATTTTAGGTGTTGAGAAATGAAATGAAGCCAACACAGAAATGCATTTCGTCTAATGGCCACTCGAGAAAGTCTCCAAAAATGAATCAGTCCCCACAGACACCCCCCCCCCCCTTTCAAAAAAAAAAAACAGTTTTAGAGCTTTAATTTCCCCATAAATGACAGTTTTTCTATAACTCACCCACTTAAATTTTATCAAGCCTCAGCACTGCTCCCTCACAGTTAGAATACCCTCTGGAAGGCCTGGGTTCGATTCCACCTCCCCCCTCCCTCCACGGCCCCTCCCTCTCTCTCTGTGTGGAGTTTGCATGTTCTCCCCGTGTCTGTGTGGGTTTCCTCCCACAGTCCAAAGACATGCACTTACTGGGGTTAGGTTAACTGGAAACTCTAAATTGCCCATAGGTGTGAATGAGAGCATGAATGTCAGTGTGAATGTTTGTCTGTCTCTCTGTGTTGGCCCTGTGACAGTCTGGTGACCTGTACAGGGTGCACTCTGCCTCTCGCCCTATGTCAGCTGGGATAGGCTCCAGCCCCCCCGCGACCCTGAACAGGATAAGCGGAAGTGTATGGATGGATAGAATAACTAAGAGGAAAAGCAGAGTTTTTAAAAACCTTAAATGCTTCATGCCTTTCTCTTGTCCTGTGTAATCTATAAAGAAAAATGTCCCCCCAAAGTTCAAGAAGCTTAAATTTGTACTTTAGTTAAATTTCAGTTTTCATGTTTGTGGAAACGTAAAATCAAAATTCTTGATGCTGATTGTTTCAGAGGACAGCAGCTGCAGGTTCACTTGTTTCAGAGCAGAAAGGTAAAAATGTTTCCTCTCTTTCTGCTTCATGTTGCCTTTATTTAGCAGAAAAAAGCTGAATTCACTGCTGTTTATTACTTCAGGGAGAAGCTGCGGCGCAAACTCGACCAACAGCAGGGTTCCACTTTCATTAAAGTCTGCACCGGCGTTCCGCTCGGTCCACTCAAACGCGGCGGTCAGCCGGGTCTTAATCAGCCGTCACATCGATGAGATTTAGATTTTGACTTTGTGCCTCCGGTTTCCTGCTTTCTCATTCATCCTGCAGCTCTGAGCCTGTGCTGCGTTTCTGTGCTTTGTGTTAAAAGACAAAACTGTCAAACGCCGATCACTCCGGCGTATGAGCATCGAGTTACGCACTGACTGTCAGAGGAAAGGGATTACTGTCTGTTCCAAGTACTTCCAGCAGCGTTTTTGTGTTACAGGAATAGAAAAACCTGCATAAAAATCCCTGTGAGCTTTAAATGGGATTTAAACGGTCTCCTGACAGCAGGAGTCCACGCGGAATTTCTTCGGGCATCTGTTTATATCTGCGGGATGGAAAAGATTTGGCTGTGATGTCTCTGTTTGTCTGTTCAGCTGTCTCCCAGTCAGATCGCAAACAAGAAAACATGTCTTTGATTCAGGACTCACACATGGACTTAATCATGTTCGCTAAAAATTGAACTCAAATTCGTCTAAAGAGAGTAAATAAAAGTAATGTATTCGTTAACACACACGCGGGCGCGCACACACGTTAGGGAGGATTGTGTCATTTCAGTCGTGTTGCTCCAGGATTTATCCCGTGGTGCAGAACAGAGCTGCTCCATTGTTCTGCTGGATTACAGTGGCTTAGTCTCATTGTA